>NC_140489.1:70800122-70985122 GCF_964271855.1 Acomys minous | reverse complement strand
CTTTTATCACAGCTTCCATTTTCATCTTTAGATCTTGAACTGTTTTATTGATTTTCTTCATCTGGTTGCTTGTATTTTCCTCATTCCCCCCCCCCCCCCCCCCGCCCCTAGTGTTTCTCTATAGGCCTCTTTTATGTCTTCCACCTGTTTGGCTGCACTTTCCTGCATTTGATTATGGATTTTATTTGTTTTCGTCATTATCATCTTCATTACTAAGAATTTGAGGTCTTATATTTCAATTATGTTTGAGTTCTCAGGGTTGATTTCTTTGGGGTAGCTGGAATCTTGGGATGCAAGTTGTTTTGATTTTTGTTGTTTGTGTTCTTATGCTGTCCTTTAGTCATCTTGCTATCTATGAGGTTGGGTGGTTGCTTCTGGCGTCCTTCACTTGTCGTTGAGAGTGGGTAGTTTGTAAGTGATTATAGGTTATGTGCCCTTGCCTGTGAGTATCAGAGAGTTCTTCTCTGGAACCAGCAGGTGACCTGGTTTCTGCTCCTTGAGACTTTGCTCTACACCTTAAGCTTCTGACTGGGTCAGCAGAGTTAGGCTACTGCCTGATCCTATTCATGCTACTGAGGAGATTCTGACCAGCTGTGTTGGGGGCCGCTGTTTAATTTTCTGTCCTGATGCCTGGGGCAGTCCAGCCTCTCACAGGCCTGCGGGAGACCCAGCTGGGCCTTGGGGATTGGCCAGGCCAGATTTTAACTGCCCAATTGTCCAGGCTTGGACCGCATTGGCCAGCAGTCAGCTTCCTGCCCTGACCAGTCTAGAGAGGGGGCCAGTCTACATTGTGCATATTTGGCAGTTGCATCCCACTGAGTTGTGGCCGCAATTCAGACCACCTTCCAGACCCCTCATGGCAGTCCAGCTTCTCCCATGAGCATGGGAGTTCCTGCTGGGCCATGAGGACTGTGGCTTTATCTGCCCAATTGTCCAGGCCTAGACATCTGTGGCCCGCAGACAGGTTCCTGCCTGGATCAGTCTAGATAGGGGACCAGTCTGGATTTCACATCTTTGGCAGTTGAGTCCCACTCAGTAGTGTTCACAATTCAGACCCTCTTCCAGACGCCTCAGGCAGTCCAGCTTCTCCCAAGAGCATGGGAGTCCCTACTGGGCTGTGGCAACTGTCCTGGTTGGGTTCTATCAGCCCAATATTGTGGGCTGGACCGGCACAGACTGTGCATGTTGCTGCTGGGCACTGTGGGCTATGCTGAGGCCTCCACACCTTGTGGACTGGGTGGGGCAGGTGGGAGTGTATAGGACAGATTCACTTGTTTCCCTGAGACTTCCCCAGGCCAGGAGCTTTAGTGTTCCACCATCATACACACTGCACCTGGGCTATAGAAACCAGCTGCAGTCCACAGGTGGGTTCCATACCAAAGCCTAGAGAGTGGGTTCCGGTTCTCCTTGGGCTGTGATTTGACCTAGGGCCAAGCCCACCTGTGGTCTGCACTGTGTGGGACCCCACTCAGCTAGTGTTCTTCTAGTTCTTATAGTCTGTGGCTCCCAATCCAGTCCCTGCTCTCTGTGCAGTAGATCAGATACAATGCATGATAGTTGCTGCCATCTTGGAACTCTATCCAACCTATGGTTCTTATGCAAAGTTTTATCATTTCAGTTTTATATGTCTCTCTATGGCTTTTTTCAATTATACTTAGTTTTATTTACCCTCATCCTCATTCTTAACCCTCCTGCCACCTTCCTAGTTTAATCCCTACCCCATTCTTCCAGTTTCCCCCTTTCGCAACCCTCTCTAGAACTTCTTCTTTCCCTCCTCATTGTTTCTTTTTAACTTTCTTGTTAGTAGTAACTTCAAGTTATATACTCACATCTAAAGGTCTCAAGGTAGAATCAACAAATAAGAGCTTTGTTTCTCTCTGTCTTAGTTAACTCACTTAGTACAATATATTCATCCATTCACCCAGAAATTTCAAGATTTCTTTTTGCTTTATGGATGAATGCAATTCCATTGTGCCATGTGTCTATTAATGGCTGTTTCTATTTACTATCTCTTGTGAATAGGAGACATGAACATGGTAGAGGAGGTATACAGAGCAGGATGTTAAGTTGTTTGGGCATATATCAAGGATCATATGATATATCTATTTTTACCTTTTTGAGAATTCCCCACTCTGACATCCTTAATGGCTATAATTATTTGCAAATTTATCAACAATTAATGAAGGTGGTGTGTGTCAAGATAGTAGTTGTTTGAAAAAATTATAAGGACTTATATTGTTTTATTTCCTAAAATTATATATATTGTATAATGTATATATGGTTTAAATGAGAGTTGTGCCACATGGGCTGACAATATTTTTCACAAGAGTTATAGATCATCTCTTACTTTTTTGTTGTCATGGCAAACACCCTGACCAAGGCAACTTATAAATAAAAGCATTTAATTTGGTACATGCTGAGAATTCCCTAGGAAATCTCCCTAGGAGAGTAGGACACTAGGCCTGGTGTGAGGCTTTGAAACCTCAATGCCCACACCCAGTGGCACATATCCTTCAACCTAACCAAATTTCCTAATCCCTCCCATCACAGTTCCACAAACAGGGATAAGTCATTCAAATATACCAGCTTGTAAGGGCCATTTTCAATCAAACCAGCACATCTAAACACAATATCAAGAAACAAAGCACTCTTTCATATTGTTGTCCAAGAGAGTACAAGAGACTCCTCAAAGACATAGGTGATTGTTGTCAATCTTTGTTTTCCTCCCAGATTTTGAAGTTATGTCCTTACAACTAAGGATACCACGGATTTCAGCACAGAGTTTGGAGGACTTGAGTTGGATCTGCTGTGAGAAATTCCTCTATGAGAATCAGATTTTGTAATCCTGGAAATTCCTATGTAAAAGGCCAATGGAGGAAAAAAATCAACTGTTTTAACTATCTGTGGTATCCAAGATACCTTTAGATGTCATAATGTCTTGGAGGTAGCCAACATCTGTTTAATTGGACTTCACACCTATGCAAAAGAAAAGGTTCATGCATGGTACTGGAAAAGTAGCAACCTATCTTGGGGTATTGAAATCATGGAACTTAGAGAAGAAGATACTACTGCCACACTGTTACGGCAGGGAAATTCCCAATAGTTATCATTATCCCTACAAATTAGAGTAGTGTTCACCCATTATCAGAGAGGCTTCTTTATATTACAGACAAACCGTTATAGAAAAATCAAAACTGAACAAATTGTAGAGAGCAACTGATTGTGGGGTTCCAAGACACAATGGATACACTTGCCAAAGAAACACAATGCTGAAGGCTCAAGAAACCTTGCCAATGATAGAGATAAGTGTCTGGACAAGCAGGAAGAACAGGAAGTCTGCTGGAAGATTATATCTCCTAGAAATGGTAAGGAAGCTATATTCATAATACTTAAAAATATGGTTGCTTGAATAAGACTGGAAAAATGAACTCACCAAAAGAAATGCTAATGTAGACTATGGTAATCTCAGGGAGAACCATACCTAGACAAACCACTGCAAAAAACCTAATGATTCGTGAGAGTGGAGAGTTAATATTCTCCAGGGAGGTGCCTCTTAGTTTGATATCTAAAACCAAATAGCTCTGAAATAATATATTTACAAGCAATACTAAATGTATTCAGAAGGTTGTACTTATGCATGTATGTGTATATGTAAAACCATGGATTGCAAAAAAAATAGAAGTCATGAATTTGAGAAGATGCAAGATGGGATTAGTGGATAGAGAGGAAAATTTTGTGATTGTATTTTGATTTTTTAAAAAAATCCAGAAATATAACAAAAAATCACAGCTAAAATTATTTAAAAGGACATCATGAAGTGTGTTCACCATGGTAAATATAAGTATACTTGAAATTACTGAAAGGTTAGAAACCTGAGTTTAAATTCTAAGAAATAAATACATATTTTACAATTAAAATGCATAGGAATTTTTCTTCTAATTTTATACTGAGTTGGACATCCTAGAAACAGAAAAAACAAATGTCCCATGGTGTCTCTCCTCTTCAGTTCCTAAGTCCAAAAATCCAGATGTGAGTGTGTAACACGGAGAATGCAGTAAAGTATAAAAAAGGAACTTGGGATGGGAATAGAGCACATAGGTGATATGAAGAAGGATACAGGAAATCTGGGAGGACTGAGGTGGGAAATACCTGAGAAATAGGATGGATGTTAGACATACAATACAGAAGTTATTGGGTGAAGTCTCAAGGAATCCTATTACCTGAAAGCTTCTACCCTAAGGTCCAGCTTCCTTTACTGTACAAACTGCTAGAGGAGATAAGCAATTAATAGGCAAACACATCTTTGGGAAAAAAACTTTACATAGAAGTAATAGAATAATGAATATGACAAAAGAAAGGCTGAGTGAGCATTAGAACATGAATAGAAATTATTTGATTCCACACAAATACAAATAACCATTCACTACTGTATTGAATATTAAAATGATGGTATAGTCACACAGTTGAATACTGTGTAGAGATGGAAAATAAGCACAATAGAATAATTTTTCCCAATATAATATTGAACTAAGGAAAAAATACACTAAACAGTACTTGGATTTTTATTATGTAAATGCAAGAATAAGGTTTCTTTTGGCTAATAAAGGATGAATATTACCTAGTAGGGGATTAGATAAAATTAAAGAAATGGTTAAACAAGCTAGGAATCACGTTTGTAGTCCAGTTTCTAAATGTTGAGCAATTCCAGGTTTAATTAGAGTCCTATGTGGGACAGTCTGAAATGCTGGATCAATTGGCATTGGAAGCTTTCTTTGTCTTGTTCAGATGAGGAACAGCAATTGAAGAACTTAGTGCTGGAACATGAAGGATACAGGATGTCAGTGTTCAGCATGCTGAGAGGAATGCTGTCAGATCTGATCCTCAAAGATGATGATTAGGATCAAAGAACCTCCTTACTCATAGGCTTCAAATGTGGTAAATAAGCCACTGGAAAAAATGTCCTCGTTTCTACCAAAGACAGAAGTGCGCCTAAAAAGGGGCAATCTTGGGTGCAGTAAGAGTCAGTGGCCAAACTCTGCCAAGACAGCATAAGCAAGTCCTCAATAGTTTCAGGCTCACAAATATGTCTGTCAGATATATTGGGCCAGAAGGCTGAAGAATATGCTCCAACATAATAGAGTTTTGTGTTTCAGGTAGAAAACTCTCTCTGTCATCTTCTCATTTGGAAAGCTACTATTCTACATTCCCAGCATACTCAGGTAATCAAGTTTATTCCTTCTCAAGTCTCTGATGGAGTTGAAGACCAGGTGGCTTAGTTTTATAATGAAGCTTAGTTGTTTAGGGGTTAGGATGTTTTTAGGTCTAGACAGATATTTTAAGTTGATAATGACAAGATGTGATGGAGATTGATTTACATTCAGAATTTCAGATAAGAAAGATGTTTTCTTCAAGGCTTTCAAATACAAATACCCAAAATACTAAGAATGTAACATTTACATAAATCCTAATTGTGTCATGGTTCTTCTTGCTATAGATAGTTTATTGTATATATGTGTAATAATATAAATGCATACATAAAAATGTTTGAAAAATTCAAGAATAAGTTGATATTTAGTTAATATCATGAAAAAAAACCCATATTTTTCTTTATCTCTGGTTTCAGTGTAAAGAGATTCACTGTTTTAATTTACATCCTAAGACATTCACTATTCTAGGGTTTGGTCAAGCCCAATACCAACAAGAGGTCACTATGCCTTACAGTCAAACTTGACCAACCATCTGTCATTTCTGGAAGTTACTGTACTGGGCCATGGTATAGCAAAATATAGACAAAATGTCCACTACAACTTACAGTCAAGTTTGCCCTACCTTCTGTCAGTCCAGATGTCACTGTTCTGGGGCATGGAGGGGCAAAATAAATATAAGAGGTCACTACATCTTACAGAAAAGCCTGACCAACCATCTGTTTGTCTGGATGTCACTGTTCTGGGGTGTGGTGTGGCAAGGCAAGGACAAGAGGTCATTACATCGTTATAGCCTTGTCTGACCCACCATCTGTCAGCCTTGATGCAAGCTAAAAATAATTAATTCACCTTTAAATGATTGAAGAAAATTAAAGATCATAAATAATTTGTGATGTGAGAATTACAGAAGTTTAATCATTGTATATAAACTTTGGGCTATTATTAATAGACAAAGTACAAATATTTCTCACTTTTTAAGTATGCATCAGTAATAACTCTGTAGGTTCAAAACATAAAACATTTGCATTTTTATGAACTGTAAAATTATGACTGACTTTCTATATTTTGTCTATACATGCATAGGATGCTTTTGATTCTCAGGTTACTTCATGAGACACACTGTTCACACTGATTTTTAGATACATTTATAACATATTTCTTTTTAAATTTTATTTATTCATTTATTCACTTTACATTCAAAATCTATCCTTCCTTGTGTAATCTTGGTCCCACCCTCCAACCTGCTTCCCCATTTTTCCCTCTCCCCTTCTCCTCAGAAAAGGACAGCCCCTGAGTTGCCAACCCACCTCCACATATCCAGTTGCATCAGGACTAAGCACATCTTCTTTCACAGAGGCCAGACAAGTGATCTAAAATCAGGCAACAAAGTCTATGTCAAGAATATATTTCTTTTTGAAAAAAATTTTTTATAATTTATTCAGATTATATCCCCATTGTTATTCCCTCCCTTGTATCTTCCAGTTTCCACTCTCTATCCCTCTTCTACCCTATTCCCCTCCCCTAGACCTCTGACAAAAGGAGACCTCCTTCACCAACATATTACCACAGCCTATCTAGTCTCATCCAGATAGCCTGCATCTCCTTCCTCTGTGTGCAGCAGGACCTCTCCACCAAAGGTAATTGATCAAACCAGGGGCACCAGAGTTCAAGTTAGAAGTAGTCCACTCTCTCCCAACAACCGTGGAAAATGAGCTGTCCATTGGCTATATCTGAACAGGAAGTCTAGATTCATTGTATGCATTGTCCTTGGTTGGTTCAGCAGTTTGTGCAGGCCCCCATGGGTCCAGATTCATCTGCCTTGGTGATCTCCTTGTGGGGCTCCTGAACCTTCTGGGTCCTTCCATCCCCTATTCTTTCATACCACTCTCTGAGCTCCACTCTGGGTCCAGAAGCAAGACCCAGCATCCCAATCCTCTACCGGGTGAAGTCTGTCAAAGGATATCTATGCTAAGATAATATCCAATTATAAGTGAGTATATAGCATGCATGTCTTTCTGGGTCTGGGTGACCTCACTCAGGATGATCTTTTTTAGTTCCATCCATTTGCCTTCAAGTTTGAAATTTCCTTGTTTTTAATATCTGGGTAGTATTCCATTGTGTAAATGTACCACAATTTCTTCATCCATTCTTCAGTTGAGGGATATCTAGGTTGTTTCCAGATTCTGGCTATTATGAAAAAAAGTTTCTATGAACATAGTTGAGCAAATGTCCTTGTTGTATGGTGAAGCGTCTTTGTGTATATGCCTAGGAGTGGCTGGGTCTTGAGGCAGCACTTTTACCTATTTTCTGAGGAAGTGCCATATTGATTTCCAAAGTGGTTGTACAATTTTACACTCCCACCAGCAATGGAGGAGTGTTCCCCTTTCTCCACATCTTCTCTATCATGTACCATTACTGTTAGAGGAAAAGGTTGGGAAGAGCCTTGAATCACTGGCACAGGAAACAACTTCCAGAACAGGACATAAATGCTCAGGTTCTAACAACAACAATTAATAAAATGGGACCTCATGGAACTGAAAAGTCTGTAAGGCAAAAGACATAGTCTACAGAACAAAAGGACAGCCTACAGACAGACCGGGAAGAGATCTTCACCAAATCTACACCCGACAAAGGGCTAATATCCAATATATTTAAAGACCTCAAATTATTCAATTAAGAAATGGGGTACAGTGCTAAACAGAGAATTCTCAACACAAGAACATCAAATGGCTTAGACCACCTAAAGAAATTCTTAACATGCTTAGTTATCAGGGAAATGCAAAGCAAAGTGACTCTGAGATTCCATCTTATACCTACAACAGTGTCTAAGATCAAACGTATTTCTTATGTAAATTATGCCTCTTTTATGTGTTTTTATGTCAAACAAGGCAAATAATAATTTAAACAAAAGGGAAGCTATTGTGCTACTTGATTTTAGGAATTAGACATAGGTACTGTATAGTGCTTAGATTTCTAAAAGTAGTATCTGTGCATTTGCTATTGTTTCTTTGTATAGAAAATGAAGATGGAGGATGCAGACAGATCTCCTACAGGAATAATACAGAAGATACTATGCAAGGTACTCACGTTAAGTGCTATCAATGTTCCTAACCATCTGGAAACCCTGCTAGCTACAACACTAACTTCCAGACAAGAAGAGAACACCGATTCATTAGTGGCATAACTTGAGATGTAGTTATAACTAGCTATTCTCTGATTAGATTTGAAGCTCTTTAATAGGTAAGAAACTATTCCTGGTATTGTAAACTCAGCCAATAAGTGATACTTTTGAAAGTCTTTTGTCCTCAAGAGGAATTTAATCTTGTGTAGTTAATTTTTCCAAACTCTCTCCTAAATATTTATGTGTATACCCATGTACAAAGTCTATTATCAACCTTAATTAGGGAAGCTTTTATTTGTAACAAGTGGCATTGAGTGTAGGGAATCCAGGCTACTCATCATACTGAGACTAGGTGATGACTGAAGGCTCAGGCCTACGCAGGACACTTGACTTCCTCTAGAGCTCAGGGAACATTGCAGAACATGGGAAAGAAAAATAATGTATAAACTACAGGAAGAATATCTCTGATATACCATCTCCTGGGCATAATACATCCATTTCAGTCATAGCAGCAGCAGTCACACTCTTGGGGTTTGAGTGCAACCAGGCCTGTCATCAGTCAGTCATGGATTATAGGGTCCCTACATCTTTGAGTTTCACTTGTGCTGCTTGGATTAAGAAAATTATCTTGGCCAAAAACAACTCAAAGAAGAGAGGGCATATTTTCTCTCAAGAGCCTAAAAAGATGTGAATCCATAATACTCGCTTATACTCTCCATGATTTTTTTTTAACTTTTATTCAGTTTAGAACTCTCATCCTAGGGAATGGTACCACCCAGAACAGCCTGTGTCTTCCCACAGTACTCAAGGCAATTGTCTTTCCACCAACAGATTTTTCTACATGCCAATCCAACTTTGATAATCTGTCATTTGGACTTTCTTCTCACATGATTTTAGCTTGTAACAATTAAGGGTAACTCTCTCACCACCCTTAAGAGAGTAGACCCTAATAATAGAGTAGTGGAAAAGGAATGTCATTAGTTGAACAATCAGAGATGAGCCCACCAGATTCCAATGGATAGTTCTGAACACATCGTCATGCAGATGGCTCTATTTATACTCAGTACAGTGACACCACCACCATCATATATGCAAATGGCATGGATGTAAGAACTGGACATGTATGAAGGAAGAGAAACTGATAGAATGGGAAGATAATAAGAGAGGGTATGATGAAAGTAATAGTTAAATCACATTAGATATTATATTCCTAGTTATTATATTATAAAGATATTTTGTTTGATTTGAATTAATTTTTTTTGGTCACATAGAGACAGAAACTATCTTAAAAATCTATCTCTGGTTATGTATAATAAATTCTTTCCTCCCTAAGCCAACTTTAATTTAAAAATACTGAGACACACACCTTGACAAAACATCTATATTGTATACTATGCAGAGGGAGTATGAGACAAGTAAAGTACTGATTGAAGTGATACTTTAAAATTTATTTATTCTACAATTTAATTGAAATCACATGAGATTTAGTCTCTATGAAGAGCTGTAACAGACATGGTATCTGACAAATTATACACCTCTAACTCTAAGAAAATGGTCCTAAAAATAGTTTCAAATCATAACACTTGTCTAACACATGAGAATTCCTCCATCATTTAAATGACACACACCTTGATACCAGTTCATATTGATATCTTAAAATAAGCATTTACCTAATGATAACAAAATGATGAGTGTTTGAAGTCTTGAGGCTCTGTCTTCAGGGATGCTGACAATCATCTGTCTCTCTCTTAACTGATCAATGTTGTGCTTCCTCTTGGCCTCTGTCACATCAGGAAAAACAGGACCCTTAGAGATTTGAAAGAAAATCTAATTACGAATCTATCTTGCGTGAAGTTTCATAAAGTTTTAAACATGAACATATTCATTATTAGACTACAATCTTCTATTAATTTGAATTTCAAATCCATTAGAAATACTTATTAGAAATAAGTATTAAAAGTTACTTTACTAAATGCACTGTTACATGCAGTACAAACACAAAGGAATAGGATATGAGATAGATAAAAGATAAAATAGTATATTAATTATATTTTAAGGGATCAGTACATTTCTCAAGTTCAGTGAAATTCTACCAAAATGTGGGATAAATAGAGATTGTATAGTTTTATTTATATCATTAAAGCATGGCTGTGGCCTTGGAGTTTGCTAGCTGCACTTCACTTAGATATTGTTATCAAATATGAACCATAGAAAAATGTTCAGAGAACTCTTATTTTATTGAATTCATATCACTGACAAAAGAAAAGTGGGAAAAAACAAACTTTGTACTGATTTGTTGGTATAGATTTCCTCCTAGTTGCTCTATGGAAATTCATTCCTTAATATTTATCTTTGAACCATGTATATAAGATAGTTTCTCAGCTTTTTACATTTTAGTTAGCATATGATGAATAAAACATTTTTCCTATCTTCAGTTTTATCCTGTACTGTATCTCTAATAGGATAACTAATTTGAATTTTCTTCTTAAGTCAAGGCTGCTTTTTCATGATTTAAAATCCCTTACACTTTGCTTAATAATTTCCAGTCCTTTCATGTTTTAAGTATACTTTATTCTGCTCTTCATTTTGCTTGCTCTTTAGACTTATGAAGAACATGAGTCTTATCCCATATTTTAATAAGAACTTCTCTCATAAGCATTTTTATTTAAAAAGAGCAACTTTAACTTAGTAGCCTAAAATGTAGCTATCATATGGGAAAAATTAAGAAATGATTAAGATAACTATACCCTTCTCATAAATAAAAGCAACTGCACATACACTTTATAAAAGTGTCTATCCATTATGTGTAAAGGATTTCATAAAAATATTTAAATTATTATCTTAAATATATATTGGTGTTTTAGAACCTTAAGTATTATTAGATCTACTTTTCATACCTAAAGGTTTTAAATTATCTGATTTTATTGTTGCTCCCAATTTTGTAGTATCTTTATCCATATTTTTAACTAGCTAGGCTGTGGCTGTTCAAGTAGTCTTCCTTTTAATAGCATTTTCTTTCTTTTTTAAAATTTTTATTAATTTATTCTTGTTACATCTCAATGGTTATCCCATCCCTTGTATTCTCACATTCTTCTCTCCCTCTCATTTTCCCCTTATTCTCATCCCCTATGACTGTTCCTGAGGGGGATTTCCTCCTCCTACGTATGCTCATAGGGTATCAAGTCTCTTCTTGGTAACCTGCTATCCTTCCTCTGAGTGCCACCAGGTCTCCCCAGCCAGGGGACATGGTCAAATGTGAGGCACCAGAGTTTGTGTGAAATATGCTGCATATTATGATAGAAGGCTGCTGGCTTCTTCTTAATGAAGTATACTAGGACTACTGTACTACCTATGCTTATTGACCTGCAATTAATTTGCGACTTTTTATTCAGCCACACAATTACCTTTCCTAACCACAACAACCATTAGTAAAATTTGTTCTAGAATGCCAGGTATAAAATAAGTCTCTGGGACACTGAAGATATAGGGAAGCATGTGCCATATTTTTGAATGGGGAGTGGCATGACCTGTAGGAGTTGCCTCAAGGCAGTGTAAGTAAAGAATGGCCAAGTTCCAGTTAGAAATATAGCATTTTCAACACATACAACTTTTAAAAATGCTCAGATTTTTCAATTTGCATTTTGTTTTTGAACAGTAATGTAATTTCAATAATTGAACTTCATTACATCTGATAGATAATTATCTGTTAGTTAGAATTGGTATATTCTTATACTTCTAAAACTTTATTCTAACTTGTTTTCTCAGTTTTCCTATGAATGAGTCATATCATCTGGTAAATTCTTTAGTTATTTATACAATGTTTTGCAAAATTCTTTGGAAGATTTGTGAATAGAACTAAATTATTTATGATTAAATGAAATTGATGGGTTTGGGTCCCATTTTATTTAGTTCTGATCATATGCATATGTCTTATGGCTGACCACCTGAGTTTGAATAACCTATCAATGGCTTGTCCCTAAGGAACACTGATTCCCACTCACTCAGCAACTGTTAACTACCTATACTATTCTTCTAGGAATATGACTTTGTGAGATTAACCCCATACATGTTGCTGTGTCAACTAGTGTTGTCACTGTGCACGTATTTATTAGGTGACCATATTGTTGAGATTTGATTGGTGCAGTATCTCTGTCATATAAAGACAGAGCATAACAGCAAAATCTTGGTTCACTGACGCTTATAGTCTTTCTGCACTTTCCCCAAAATACTCACTAAACATTTGGTATATGGAATGTATTATAGACATATCTCTATTTGTTTCTGTTTACTTGCAGAGCATAGGAAATGGCTGCTTGATATAATATGTCATAAGGGCACTTTATTTGTGTCCCAATCTCTCTCTCTTTGTCTCTCTCTGTCTCTGTCTCTCTCTCTCTCTGTCTCTCTCTCTCTATATATATATATATATTTTTTTGAAGCAACTATTTTATCATCTGTTTCTATATAAACTTCCCCAATAGGAAGCTCTTTGAAAGTATATATAACTTCTAGCTTCCAAGTCAATGTTAATTCCCAAACCTCTTGGAAGGCAGTAGGCAGTGGTTTCTTCAACTTTGATTAAAAGCAAAAAATATCTATCAAGTCTCATCTGTACTACCAGTAACCTCTTCCTCTGAGCCCGTCAAGGCCACTCTGCAAGGAGGAAGTGATCAAAGCTGGGGAGGGGGAGTACATGTCTGGGACCCACAAGGAGACTGTGCTGCCTATCTACTACATCTGAGCAGAAGATCTAGGTCCACATCTTATATGGTCCTTGACTGGTGCATCAGTCTCTGTGTTATAGTGTAGTTATCCTGTATTATGTGGCTAATATTGGTTTATGAGTGAGTATATAACAGATTGTCTTTCTGGGTCAAGGTTACCTAACTGAGGATCTAGTCCCATCCATTTGCTTGCAAATTTCAGGATTTCCTTATTTTTTTTAGTAGCTCAGTAGTATTCCATTGTGTAAATGTACAACAGTTTCTTTATCCATTCTTCAGTTAAGATACATTTAGGTTATTTCTAGATTCTGGCTATTACAAATAAGGCTGAATATAGTTGGGCAAATGTTCTTTTTCATATGGTGGTACATCTTTCAAGTATATTCCCAGGAGCGGTATGGCTGGGTCTTGAGGTAGAATTATTCCCAATTTCTGGAGAAAATGCCACATTGATTTTCAAAGTGATTGTATAAGTTTACATTCCCACAAGCAATGAAGAAGTGTTCCCCTTTTCCTACATCCTTGCCAGCACGGGCTATCACTTGAGGTTTTATCTTAGCCATTCAGATAGGTGGAAGATGGAATCTCAGAGTCATTTTGAGTTGCATTTCCCTCCATGTATACAAGGTAGTTAATATTATTCCCTCTCAAATCTCTGATAGGGTTGAAGACCAGATAGTTTAGTTTTACAATTAAGCTTAGTTATTTAGAGGTCAAGATGTTTTTAGGTCTAGATAGATGCTTTAAGTTAATAATGACAAGATATGGCAGATATTGATTTACATTAAAAAATTCAGAATAACCAAGATAGGAAACATGTTTTCTTCAAGATTGCTAAGTATAAATAGCCAAAACAAATGTATATGTGTGTGTATATATATATTTTTGTGTATTTGTTCTTGTTGTAGGTAGTTTATTGTATATATATGTAATAATATAAATGTATATGTAAGATATCTAATATTTTTTAAAGCAGAAAATGTATTACTTACTTCAAGGATTTGTTTTATTTACAAGTTTTACATACAAATCTTTCTTTCATTTGTTAGAGTCTCTTTAGTTTTTTAAAAATAATAATCTTCATTTCAATCTTCAGATAGTTTGTTCTCATAAAATTTTTAAATTTTACTAACTAGATTTATAATAAGTAGCTGATCTACCTATTAACAAAGACAGTAAAAGTAATATATTTCATAATAATCTTCATTTCAATCTTCAGATAGTTTGTTCTCATAAAATTTTTAAATTTTACTAACTAGATTTATAATAAGTAGCTGATCTACCTATTAACAAAGACAGTAAAAGTAATATATTTCATAAATATCTACTGAATTTTCATTCTGGTGATTTTAAAATTAAAATAATAGTTATTATATGTTCTAATACATAAAACAAAATTGTACATATTATGTTTTATCCTTTTATAACATGTTTCTAAATAAAATATTTTCTCATTCTCCTATATATATATATTTGGGATTAGACTTTAAAGGGTGGCCAAAAGTAAGAGGCATGGAGAAAGGGAGTTAGAAAGGGAGAAGACTTTGAGAGACCATGGAGAAAATGAGATGAAAAGTCAAAATGAGCAAAGAGAATTTCTGAGAAGCATCAAAAAGATAGATACTCATACAATAATTTTGTGAATGTGTGGAGCATGCTTGTACCCATCAATCTACTCAACTCTGCTATCCCTATGTCCTCATAGGTGTTGCCATTTTCCTAGGGAGCTTTCCTCCCTAATCCTTGAAGAAATAACAGAGTAGGGATATTCTAATGGGAAGTGTATATATTTGCATAAATAATGGCTATCGATATGTTTTCCTTACAAAAAGTGTGTCACCCATTGCCAGTTCCTACTATCTACATCCATTTAGTAATTTTACTTTTTACATTTTATTGGACTTTGTTAAGTGTACTGAACAGTGGGTTTCATTATGAAATTTTGGTATTTGGCATCATATACTTTGATTAACCTGTTATTGTCTGTGTTTTTCTCCTGCTGGTACCTCCTGTTGACCCATTCTCCCCTCCTGAAGTTATCTGTTCCAATTCTATATATGCATTTTAACAATCTACTTTCTGTTCACGAGACAAAACATGTAATATATATTTTGAGCTTCTCTTAACATGATGATCTCTTGTTAAGTCATTTTTCTGAAAACTATGTAGCATTGTTCTTCATTATGGCTTACTAATATTCCATCGTGTGTAGATTCTACATTTTCTATATCTATTCATTCATTAATGGGAACCCAGGCTGAATCTGTAACCTAACTATTACAATGGTTCTGCAGTACAAATGGTTCCATTTGATCTTAGTCAGATGAAAAAGTCTAGATTTTCTCTAGATTTTAATCCTGTAACTCACATACAGGCCTTTGCTATCTCTTACTAGGCTGTTGATTCAGTTAAACAGCAACACTTCTTTGTTGTCATTACACTTAAATGTATTGACACTGTTTCCAGAAATCTATGATTCTTGTTTACTTAAAGGTCTTCAAATATTACTTATCAGGTATGACTTCAGGAATTTGAACTGTTCCTTCACACCAACTCCACAGTCCAAAACTTAATCCACTGCAACTTTGGTTTCCACATCCTCCAGTTTTCTGAAGTCGTTTGCTCTCCCCCTCATAAAAATGCTCTTCTATCATTACCTCCAAGACCTCAGCCCTACACAGATTGCAGTAGGAAACTAAGGAAGGCCGAGAATGGGAGAAGTGGCCTTCCCTGCAGAAGAACACACTAATTAACATCTCAGCGCCAAAGAATGAGTTCCTGTAGAGTTATGCAGGCCAAACAGGATATGTTTAGGAATAAATATGTATGTGTATATAGATTCAACAGAATTAGTGATAAAAGGGGACACGAACTTCAATGAGAGTATGAGGATTTTTTGAGGGGATGCAGAAAAATGAAGAAAAAATACTGTTATTTCACTATAATCTCAAAAAGGAGAGATAAAAAGAAAGAGGGAGAGAAAGAAGGAAAAAAATCCACCAATAAAATGTTTACAGAATTTCCCTAGATAATCCATGTTGATTCCTTTAAACTTAGTTTATCCTCATAGCTTTAATAATCCCTTCAGACCAGATAAAATGATATTAAATGTTCTCCTTCAAAGATCACTGAACATAATTCTATGAATAAAGACAGGAGCCTGTTTTAATGTACTTTAAGCTTCTAGAGGTTAGGGCATTCCTCTTTCATCCTTATATCTTAGTCAGATATTAGTGCCTACTGAAACTTTTAGTACAAATACCTGCATTTTTGTTTACTTCTTGATATTTATTGCTCAAGTAGTCTGAAGAAAAAACTGTAATATGATCAAAACACATTATATGTGTGTATAAAATTTAAAGACTTTCACCCGTACTCTGGTGCCTCATATTTGACCATGTCCCTTGGAGGGGGAGATCTGGTGGCACTCAGAGAAAGGATAGCAGGCTACCAAGAAGAGACTTGATACCCTATGAGCATATAAAGGAGGAGGAAATCCCCCTCAGGAACAGTCATAGGGGAGGGGAGTAAGGGGAAAATGGGAGGGAGGAAAGAATGGGAGGATACAAGGGACAGGATAACCATTGAGATGTAACAAGAATAAATTAATAAAAAATTATTTTGAAAAAAATTTAAAGGCTTAATAAACTTCTATTAAACATTTATTTCTTATAACCTTGGTTTTGTTACCCACAAAACCATTATGTGTTCATAATATTTGAACACATAACATTATAACATGAAATATTCATTTATCATTTGTTTTTTAAAAATAATCTCCTTTTTCTGATACTATATTAAAAGCTTAAGAGGAGACTTGAAGAAAAATCATTTACCTAAACATTTTCCTACTCCAGAGATTTTCTTAAATTTACTTTTGTAGTAAGGAATTACAAAGCAGTCTATGTATATAACTGAAAAATAGATGTGTAATATCACAGTACACTAAAAATCTACTTATGAATCATAAAATAGATGAAAAGTACAACCTATGGATTTGTATATTTTTGAATGCAGAAAATAATTTACTTTTTTCTAGTACTATATAACATAAAACTTCTGAGATAGAAGGTGAACTGTAACAAAAGGATCAAAAGGATTTTATTTCTTGACCTAAAACTTCTACAATAAGTGCAGAATTTGTCATTTTATTGGTCACAAACTAACTCAGCTACCTACTTACATATACAAAAGTCATTTTATGAAATTTCACTATTTACTGTTTACATATATATGTGATGAAATTTACTCATAGGATTATTATTATCATAAGATTATTATAATGGATTAAAGACAAGATGATATCAATTAAAATTCAAAATAAGTTCAAATTATTTTAAGAATAAAATATACATTCATCCACTTTTTAATCCTTAGTATTAAATGGATAAGTAAGTATATCTTAGGAGGAAATTATTATGAGAGGTTTAAGGATTTCTATTTTCATGGTTCAATGGTATGACGACATTGTTAATCTTTGGCAAATGTTTTGCTAGTATTATTTATGTGAATGCTCATCAATAAATAAAATAAACTTCAGAATCTGGCAATTTAGTTAGAAGGAAGCAGCCTGGAAGTCCTGGTCATCAATTTCATTATATTTTGAATGTATGGTAAGGGTGGTAAAATCTTTAATAAGTTCTACATTAATGAAAAAAGTTACAAAAAATGTTCGAAAGCAATTTTCCTAGAATAAGAATAAGCTGTTTCTGACTTTCCTGCTCTGCCATTCAAAAGTCACAGCTCACCCTAAGGAAGGACAAAGAATTCTATTGTCATCTTCCACAGCAGCTCGTTTTATTGTCCAATCTTTTCTGTCAGTAATAAGACTTCATGGGTGAAATAGGCACAAAGAAAGGAAGGAGGAAGGCAGAAAAAGAGAAGAGAAGGAAAGAAGTGAACTGACAGACTGAATAAGTGGAACAAGGCATGATCTTCAAAAGACAATATTTACATAATGCCATTCACCTGAATCAATAAACATGATTGCTACAGAAGCGGCAGCCTCAGAATTTTATGCTCCCTGCATATTGCTTAAAGCTGCCCCTGGTGCCAATTTTTTCACAGATATATTTTCCTCACAAATAAATAAATGGGCAAAAACAATCTCACTCTGTTGTTTGCTGCAAAACATTAAATTTTCATTCAAATAATGTCATCCTTTTTATTATATTTAGAACGCATGCTTGCTTGCTTGAGTAGCTGAGAAGAGTGGGTCACAGTAAGTCTACCTATATATTTTAAGTTAATTTCAATGCTTTTGGTAGCTAACCTAGATACAACATTGTCATTGCTCTATAGGAAAGGATGGAGTGAGTGTGACTGAGAAATCATACTGCTAACTGTGCAATAAAGTAAGCTTAAAGGCACAGGGTAGTAACTGCTTTTCTAAAGCTGAAACAGCAGCTCCCTTCCCCCCCACCAAACCCCCACCCAAGCTGACTGAGGTCCTAGGATGCTAGCGAACAACTACACTTGTTTAGAAGCAGAATTACCTAATTCGCCCCTTTGCTGAAGATCACAGAGTACTCTCCAAATATTACCTCTTACCTACTTGTTCCTGTACAAAATTATATTGCTCCGAACCTATTTCTCTTGCTGCTCTGTTATTGACTTGATTCAGGAAATGGTGTTCCTGCAAAGGCACAGGCTGAGCTCTCAAAGAGTCCCTGGTGCCTTTTCAATTATTTCTGTTAAAAATAAGGCTCTGCTTCTTATGGGGAACAGTTTTAAAATTTATCTGAGGCGCACATGGCAGCTGATAAATCACTGCATGTAAAAACAACCATACAGAAACAGTGACTTCGAAGTCAAGCAATCTTTTGAAAATTCAATAAAGGACCACAAAAATATAATCCTTCAAAAGCGTTGAATTTTTCTAAGTCATTTTTATTAAGAATATGAAAGGAAATGAAATAGATCCTTTCTACAAAGTCAAGAATTATCTTTCCAATTTGATTACTACTGATGACCTTCCCCGAAGGCCATGCAGAAACCTGCAAGGATTAAAGGTACTGTGGCCTGAGAACTTATCTCTGCTTTACAGAGTTGTCGTTCTACAATCGAATTACCACAAGGAAAACTATTTCATGAGAGAATCTTTCATAGGACATTTCCTTCTCAAACAGCAAGTCTTCAAGGACCAAAGTGTTCCCCACTTCCTCTCAGCACTGAAATATGGAGATAGGGAAAGCTGGGCATTTTAGGACACAGAGTCTGACTTTCGATGTTTTCACATTTTACTGTTTTCTTTCTCAAGAGACATACAAAATACTAAGACTGACCAGATATAAATGTGTGAACAGCTGGACTGTGCTTGCTGATTTGAAGTGTCTGCTTCAATAAATTCTATGAGGCTACTCCAGTGGGATCGGAAAGTCTTGACTTTTACAGAATAATATGGACTCAACATTTCCTAACTATTTGATTGATGCCACATATACTAATTGTATTTTAAGACTAATTTTATGAATTTAAAAAGATGTCATCTGTTTGCATACATCCTCTTGTCTCAGTGCTCATGTTTGGTGGGTTTGCTGTTACTTTAATGCTGAATTTAATGGGGAAATGAGAATATTACAGAACATTTCTTAATACTTCCAGACCATAGTTCTGATTCTGTACTGTGATAATAGAAACAGCAGAGTTCCTATACTATTCTTTATTCTTTTAACTCTGTACAGAACTATTTGTAACCAACAGTGAGGTAATTAGCAATTCAAATGGTTGCCTTATCAAGGCAAATTTAAAAATAGTGAAAAGTATTTTCTCTCCAAAATGCAAGCAAAAAAAAAAAAACTTTAATTTCAACCTGAACTAACTGCAAATCTTAGTTTTCTTTAAACCTATATACACTTATATATAGGGATCCAAAGTATTCATTTATTTAGATAGTTAAAATAGCTATTTGTATTATCTCTTTTTTATGGGCCAGCTCATTTAATAAGGTTGCAATTAGAGCGAATCTTTGTGAGTGCAAAACATTCAGACATTTACATAAAGATATTAAACAAAGAAATATAGAATAATAATGAGCAATTGTTGACTTCTATTGCCATTAAATCTCAACATAAAATGCAAATGACTATATGGCCTAACATGAGATATTCCTTTATTCTACCAGATCCATGGCTCGCAATAAAGCAAGATAGGAAAGGGGGTAATAAAGAAAGGACAACTAACACTAAACACCTTTGGAAAGATCACAGAAGCATCCTAAAATATATACATATGTATATATAGAGAGAATTTAAGAGATAATGGGGCAAGAGAGCCCCAGTAGACACCAAAGGCTAATATAAATCCCAGTACCATAAGTGGGTTACTTTTTTTTTTATTTGCTTAAATTCAACTTTCATCATTTGAATTTCATGAAAAGTTCTTTTTTGTTATGCAAACATCTAGAAGTTGTAAATATTTACTTATTATTGAAGAAAACCACCTGGAATATTTATTTGCCTTCTTTGAATAACCAAATCAAAGTGACAACTAAAAATATGGTTTTATGAGTGGTTATAAGTACTACATGCTAAAATATTGTCTATTATTTGTTCTGTTCCTCCTGAGAAGTATAATGAAGAAATATGATGCCACATGGTTTGTCACATACTGATTGTTAACATGCTATGCTCTCTCTCCCTCCCTCTCTCTCTCTCTCTCTCTCTCTCTCTCTCTCTCTTTCTTTATTCTTTCCATTATGATTAAATAATCTCTCTAGCAGAACTGCAGCTCTTCCAGAATGTCATCTTCTCTCACTTGAGATAACAATGTGTATGCAATTCCTGGACACAGAGGTGTTACTTAGGATCTTTTTGGTATATCACATAGATTCTTTTTATGAACATGCCTTTCACTTACAAAACCTTTGTGGCTGATGTATCTCTAATGGGTTCTGCAGAAGCCTATCATTTACTTTACTTAAGTTCTCCTGGGAGTTAACCTTGGTCAACTCATAAGTTTTCTCCAGATTAATTGTTATATTTACATTGGTGCCAATTTATAGCTTAACATAATATTTTTTTTGTATACAAAATAGTGAGATAGTGAACATATACAGTGCTCACCATTTCTTTGATGGAGATGGATGCCACAGATATCTAGGTGTGAATTTTGTCAGCATGCATTCACATCCCTGTAAAAATCACTTCAGTATTAATAAACTCTGTGATTCAGATACTACAAATTAAGAGTTTCTGGGTTAGGTTGCAGAGTTTTTGATTGAACATGACTTCCACTGGTTTGCTAAATAAATTTTTACTATGTCATTCTACACATAGATAAATCCACACATACCCTATTTGCATCACTTGGTATTTTATATATTAACTAGGAGATGAGGAAAATGGCAAATTTATTATTATAATTTATTATTATTATTACATAAATATAAGAAGGAAAAATTATCTAAAACACTGAGTGTTTTCTCTATTCCCATAGTAGCAGTCCAAAATCTACCACAAGATGACATGCTGCTGTTTTCCTCCCAGGAAGCCTTTCCACACATGCCTTGTGTGTTTGATTCATACTTTTCCTTCCACAAGTAAACTGAAAAATTTCTATTGAATATTTTAATGGTTATAGGTCTATAATGGCCCTGAATATTTTGAGTGTATACTTACTGTTATTCATCACAATTCACTTTTTACTTGCTTTTAAAATATATTTTTAAAACTATATATGCATTAGAGAAAATGTTTGTAACACAGAGTCGACCATTTGAAAAGAGTAGTTTGATAACATGCGGCCTCATACATTATGTAGTATTTTGTGTCACGTATTTCCTAATTATGTCTGTCAAATAATGTATATGTTTTAGTATATATCAATACTTCAATTTGTTTTCATTTCTTTGTAATATTTATCTGGAAATGGAATTGTTGAGTCACATACTAAAAATATGTGTAAATTTTTTTAGGAATTGTCAAATTTTCCTCAGCATGTTTTACATTCCCACTAGCAGGATATGAGTGTTTGTACATCTCAGCTAACACATTTTTATTAATTAATTAAGTTAAGCTAGTAGATCAACTTTTTGATATTCTAGTGGATATGAAATACCATATCACTGTGTCTTTAATTTGCATTTCTTAATTATGCTGAGTAGATTTCCTTCTTGTAGATTTTTAGCTATTTACAAGCATTCTTTTGAGAAATGTTTCTCTTTTCATTTCCTTTGTGAAAGAAGCTTATTTATATAGTTGCAGAGCTTTTTAAAAATATATTCTGGATGCAAAAATATTAAACACTGTATATGATTTATAATTTTACTTTTGAGTTCTGTACATTGCCCTTTCAGACTCTTAATGATGTCTCAGAATAAATAAAATCACCAGCTTTTAGTTTATTTTTGTGAGTCCTTTTGTTGTTATATCTGCTGTTCCAAGATCATGAATAAATACCCCCTTGTGTTTTATTCTGAGAGTTTATGATTTTACCCCTTAGAAATTGTTGATCTAATTGAATAAATGTCTATAGGTGTTATAAGCTAAGAATTATATCAATAGATTAGGGTAGCTCTCACTTTATCACAGAAAGTGTTTCATGTAGTAGGTAGTGGTTAACAGAGATACTTGCAACTGGTAAAAAGGAGATAGAAAAGGTGACAATGGGGTGCTAACTCCTAAATGGCACATCTAACAGCCCCTCCATGAAAGGCTTAGGGAACATCACAGAAGAAAATTGGAAGGATCCAAAGAGCAAGAGGTTCAGGGAGACTGGTACAAGGCAATTCCTTCTGAACATGAAAGGGCTGCTGCACTAACACTCACAGTGGCTTTAGTGGCCTGCAGAAGACCTCCAGACTAGCAAGTCATTCAAAATTCCAGCATGGAAGAGAACTGAGCTCATGAAATTCTAAGATAAATGGAGCAGCTATTGGCAGTTAATGGTTACTGGAGGAAAGAAAGTATGTTTTATTCAAGGATGCAGTTCCTGGTAGATTACTCATGCTCCAATGTATGGCCTTATTCCATGCACATATAAGCAACACTACCTGTACTCAATGGGTTGAAAGAGGATACGAAATCGTGAGTGGCTGCAGAGGACGACAGTAGGGGTTGAATATGATCAAAATACATTACATGTATTGCATAGTGAACAAATAAAAGGGAATTTAAATAGAAAAACGAAAAACAATTGTTATTAAGGATGTAGGAAGAAAAGGAATGCTGGTTCACTGTTTGCGGGAATGTAAGCTGGAGCAGCACTACAGAAACTGCAATGAAGGAGTCTCAAAAACAACAACAACAACAACAACAACAACAACAACAACAACAAAAAACTACCATATAGTGCTGGAGAGATTACTTAGTGGTTAATAGCACATAGTGGCCAGACAGAGGATCTGGGATCAGTTCTGAAAACTCAGGTTCTCAACAATGTATCACTTCTTTTCCAGGAGGATTTAATTCTTCTCTGCCCCCCAGACACCTATACTCTCACGAGCATTCCAATATACTTGGAAACTCACACCCCCCCATACCCTCACACACACAAATAGGGGAGGAGTGGGAGAGAAGGAGGGAGAAAGAGACAGAGAGACAGTGAGACACTGAAAATAAACATTAAAAAAGAGGATAGTTAACATATGACCCAACTTAGAACATTCATATATATATATATATATATATATATATATATATATATATATATATATATATATATATATATATATATATATATATCTCAAGGTCTCAAAGTCAACACACCATAAAGATATTTGAAGATCCATGTTTACTGTAGCTTCACCACTGTTGGAAGAAGAAGGATACAAGTCAGAGAGGCACTGAGATGGGTGAAAGGGAAAGACTTTCCAATAATGATAGAAATTAATTTACATTGCCCACTTATTTAAAATGAAATAAAAATTAAAGATGAGTGGAAAATAAGAATGCAGGCAGTGAAAATGGATACTGCTACCCAAGACCTATTAAATTAGATGAGTATTGTTAGATACTGCAGGCTTCTAGATGAAGCCAGAGACTGATAGTATTAACAAACATTGGAGAGTGTAAAAACAGCCTATTAAAAATATAAATTCTAGCATCAACTGTTCTAAATGTGTCGACTTTCTCTTTTTCTCTGCCAGCAATTAGTCCAATAGCATGGAATGAAGAGTATTCTAATGATTCTCTATGAAAGTTACCATACCAATTTGTCAGTTGAATTACAAGACTAAGCTGATGAGATTGCCTGTGGCTATATCACTGACTGCCTGGCCTAGGGACCTTAGTCGATTCCCAAGGACTCACAGGATTGGATGAGAAAGCCAATTCTGGCAAGTTTGCCTCTGACCTTGACATAAATGCCAGTGTGCCCATCATACCCACAACAAAATAAATAAATTAAAGAAAACATTTTTCAGAGATTTACTGGGCTTACAATTAGTAGGCCTTTGTGGTCCAGTTTCTAAATGTTGAGAGATTCCAGGCTTAATAGGAGTGCTGTGTGGAACGGATTGAAATGTTGGACCAAGTCAGATCAGAAGCTTCTCAATGTCCCTAAATTTTTTGGCCCCTCCTAAGGTATTATACACCTCAATTCAGCCTGAAGAAACCTTAAAAGAACAACGTCCCATTCCCTCTAAGGGGCAGGGGTTGGGTAAGCTTCTGTTTGATCTCTGGGTCTACAAGTGCTTATTTTCATCTGGAGGTGGTTATAAGTTATTATTGGTTTTATACAGAGAGAAAACTAGGCTGAACTCAGGGAGGCCCCTCTTTTCCTTTATCTTTCATCTGTAGGTAAGGAGATTGCAGCTGAAAAGAAAGAAATGGGGATATAAAATATAGAGGAAGGATAGAACAAGATGTATTTGACTGAACCTAGTCCTTAACTCAAGGCCTTAATGTTACTCACAAAGATAGTTATCTCTAAGTCATTGGTATAGAATGAAAATCCTGGTCATGTCAAATACTAGTCTGATTTAGCACAAGAATATATATCCTAAGTCTAACAGATAGATATGATTCTATAGATGTATAAGGTAAAATAGTTAAATAAGATCTTCAAGAGCCTCAGAGACCCACAGAATATGACATTTAAAAATATTTTTATTACTCTAAATATTCTTTGACAACAAGACATGTTAACTCATTGAAATATCCAGCCTGCTTCAAAAAAGATGAACATCAAAGAACCTTTTTATGGAGCTGGCTTCAAATGTGGCAAACAAGCCACTGGACAAAATGTCCTTGTTTCTGCCACAGACAGAATTCTGCCTAAAAATGGGCAACTTTAGATGCAGGCAGTGTTGATGGCCGAACTCTTGACAATACAGGATAAGCAAGTCCTCCATAGTTCTGTCTCATGGATAAGTCTGGCAGAAATATTGGGCTAGAAGGCCAAAGAAGAGGCTCCAACATTATAGAGAATGTTAGTGACTGTTCAGGAAGTAAAGTGTCTCAATCATTTTTTTTTTCGTTTTGGAAGCTGCTAACCTCCACTACTAGTTTCTCCAGTCATTGAAGTTTTATTCCTTCTCAAGTCTCTGAGGAGGGTAGAAGACCAGATAGTTTAATTTTGCAATCAAGTTTAGTTGGTTAGGGGGGATAAGATCTTTTTAGATCAAGATAAAGGAGTTAAGTTAATAGAGATGAGATATGATAGATATTGAATTTCATTCAGAAATTTAGACCCAAGAAGACAGGAAAGATGTTGACTTCAAGTTTGACAAATACAAATAGGCAAATCCCCATGAGTATAACATTTATATAGCTCATGATTGTCTCATGGTTCTCTCCGCTGTATGTAGTTTGCTTTATTCATGTGTAATAAAATAAGTGTATATGTTAAAAAATTAAATAGGCATAGAAAATCCAGAGTGTAAAAAAAAAAAACACAATATAAAAGTAGCCTAGACACTGAGTTATCATTAGAACACATAATAAAACCATAATAAATATCTAATGGAAATGATAAAAGAATTTGCCAGAGAAATACAGTCAATAATATAATGAAATACATGTATTAAAATAGATAAACTTAAAAGCATAAAAGATGCTTTAAAAAAGAAAAATCAATTAAATGTAAATATGTCTAAATTAAGGTAAAGCAAGAAAAATAGTATGTAATAAAGAAAACTGAAAATAACATATGATAGAAGTTTTCTATACATGCAGACTATATATTGAAATATTCAAGGACAGTGGTGATAACTTGAGAACTCTGAATCCACAAAGGATGTGTTCATAAAAAATTCAGTATTTGAGACAGAAAATAAATTCTTTCTAGAATTTAAAGGGATAAATACATATTTTATTTTAACATTTCCAGAAATATTTAGAATATTATATCAACTTATGTAAAACAGAGGAAGTTTTCATTCTCTCATAACTTGCAGTTAGTCTGCAAGTCTAACTGGAAAGGACCAGGTTGAGGATTGGCATTTTCTGAAATTAGGGTAACAAAAAGTCTTCTCTTATAGCTTTTAATGGACTATAATAGACCTATATAGTACTACCATGCAATGAGAATTTTTAGAATTTTGTTTAGTGACTCATTACTACAAAGTAAGGAAATAGCTTCAAAACATCATCTTCTGTTAGAGTGTAGTAGCAAATTCTTAGTCCATTTGTGTGTACTGAAGCTAGCCACTGTGGAAAAGACAGAGTTTATTTGACATGTACTTTGGGGCCTATGAGACAAAGACCAGATATTGTAATATGCTTGGCTCTTAGTCAAGATCTGACTAAATCACAACACAATGGGTGAAACAATGACAGAAACACTTATGGAGAAAGCACATATTTTGAGATAGAGAAACAGAAGCTGTCCAGAGTGCTTTTTTGTTTGTTTGTTTGTTTGTGTTAGTGGCTGGAAAGGCAGCTCTGGGTGCTGGGAACTAACCACTTAATAATTTTGGCTGTGAACTTAGCTTTTAACAGCTGATCCATCTCTCCAGCTCTTTCCACGTTGATTTGTTCTTTTGTAAACTAACTGGATTCCCTAAGTACCAAATTAGCCCCTTCTAATGGACATAGGCCTCATCACCTAAGCACTTCCTATTGGGATCCAGCCCATAGATATTTCACTGCATCTTAAAACTGAGGACTAACTTTGCATCCTGGCAATCTTCCTGGTATAGTAACTGAGACAGAAGAATGTATTTCTAACATAAGGAAAAGCATAGGGAGTATTGTAGAAAAAATGGGAGAAAGGAGAAAAGGACCTGAAGGTGACAGGATCTCCACAAGAAGAGAAACAAGGCCAACTAACCAGGGCCCAGAGGAGCTTGTGGAGACTCAAACGCATCATGATCATGTGTGGACTGGACTTAGGCACCATGCACAGATGTGGCCAATTGACAGTTCAGACTTCATATGGGTCCTCTAGTAAGGGGAATGGGGGGTATCCCGCCCCCCTCCGTCCTGGCAGGACTGCCTTGCCAGGCCACAGGGTAAGACCCTCAGTCCTTATGCAACTGGAAGAGCTGGGATAAGTGAGTGAGGGGCCCCATTTTCTGAGGAATGGGGTGAGGGAGAAGAAGGTGGGAGGACTGGACTGGGAGGAGTGGACTATGAGAAGGATGAAAAATGAATGAATTAATTAATTAATAAAAAGAAAAGGAATCCACTTAAAATAGGAATGCACTTTTAATCTGTTTAAATGGACAAATGCTCAGTTAGGATTGATGACTGGGGTACAAAAACTATCTAATCTCTAGTAGCTACATGGTTCTTATTCCTAATTCCAAGTAAAGAAGGAAGATTACTCTTTGTATCTGGAGCATATGTTTTCCGATAGATGATTGAATGGGAAATGTTTCCTGTAAGCTTAGGTACTTAAACTTGATCCCCAGTTTATGGAAATATTTGGAAAAGATAGGGAACCTTTAGGAGTCACAGGATTGCTCTAAGAAGTATGTCACTGGGGCAAGCTTTGGCAGTTTATACCTTTTCCAACCTTCAACTTGCAGTCTACATTTTTTGTGTGTGATTGAGATGTCAACTCTCAGTTTCCTACTCTGATGACCTGCTGTCATGCATCCCCACCATTTTGAACTCTCCTTCATGAGCCATAACCTTAAATCAGCTCACTTTCCACTTTTGATTTTGGTATTTTAATACAGTTAGACAGCTAATTAAAAGTAATGAACATGTAAAGAAATGATGATTATTAACTCATTTTTTCATGGCTGCCTCTCTTTGTTCATTTTATACAAAAGGCATATCCCTTGTTACCGAACTTCCCTTACACTAGTTTACAAAATGTCTCAAGTAAGGGCTCTATTAGTTGGATTCCTATAATTTTTCAAATACCTTTATTTGCTTAGAATGCTCTATCACTTTTAAAAAGGAAATGAAGACTAGAATTGTCTTTATCTCCCACTCTGTCAGTGTCTGCCCATGCCCTATATTGCACTGTCTCCTTCTATTCAAACAGAAAATGCAATAATTTTATTATTCTTGGTTAATTCTATTTCCAGATAGATTCCAGATTTCATCAGCTATGTTACCTTTCTTCTATAAAATTACATACCACACCGAATTAGCAAATAGTTAGTATAAATGTTTTTATTTACCCAGATGAGTGGATAAAATGAGAGGCATTCCCATGCCTTTTTCTGAATTTTCCCAGGGTGTTTTGAATCAGATGTTCTGACCTAAACTCCTGTCCAATATGATTGGTTCAAACTCACTTCTCTTGGCTTCTGACTGAATTTCTAAACCTGGCCTCAAAGTAATTCTGGCACTATGGTTTGATCTTCTGGCTCCTCCTGATTCTCTGGCTCATGTCTTCACCTGTATCTAGCTTGTTCTCTCTGCATCTGGTCTCTATAGAAGCTTTCCCAGTAAGAGACTTTTGGTAAAACAAACAAACAAACAAAACCCCAAAAACAAACAAACAACAAAAACCAATAACTTCTTTCTTTTCCCATGCTGCATTTAAGTCTGCTCTCTTTTCTATCCTATTCTCACGAGAGTTGGACATATCCTATCTCTGACCCTCTCTGTCAAAACTTTCTCTGATTCATCACTTTGTCTGCTCTTCAATTAGATATCACTTTCATACATGGCTGCTTCTTTCTATAAATTAACTTTACCTTCACTGTTTTGGATTAAAGGTGTGTGATAAGGGCATGTCTGAATTTCAGCCAGATAATACTGTTTACAGAGTGTGTCTGCAGCCCAGCTGGATCCCATAGACTTTAAAGGTCTTTGAATGTGATCCCTTGCCAGAGCAGCCATGTTGCTGAATTAAAAATCGAATCCAAACTAGCATTTTTTTTTCTGGAGGAAATTCTGGACAAGGAGGCACTGTAGCTCTGGATACCATAGTATCCGTAGATTAGTGAGTCTTCCAGAGGTTTTTTTTGCAGTATATTTTTATTATTGCAGAGATCCACAAACAGCTTGAACAGAATAAGAAATCACTGAGTGCTCAGCTCAAAGTTGGCCACCTATTCCACACCCCTTCCCCATGGAATGGGATGGGAAGAAAAACTGTAATAGCCAGAGGGAGTAGATGTCTGTATATGCTGGACACGATGGAGACATTTCACACATAAACTAACAGAAACTTGGCCTATATTCAAAAGGCTTCTTCTACAAGACTAAATCAGTCAAAAATCCCAGAAAGGACTGGAAAGGGGATCACCCTGTCCTAGGATTCTGGGAGTCAGTTAGCCGGCTAACTTAGGGAGTCAGTGTTCTTAAGAGACATGGTCCAACAGATGGACACAAAAGGTAGTAAATGGATTCAGAAACTCAGTGAGCATGAAAAAAACTAAAACAAAACAAGTCCATAAATTTGAGAAGAAAAAATGAGCACATAAAATCAGGAGGGAAAAGTTAGGGGGATCATGGAGAGATAGGAAAGGGGGTATAGTTCATCCAAACATGGAATATGCATGTAAAAATACTAAATAAGATATTGAAAATGATATTCAATACATAACTAGCAAAAATGGATGCATAATTTTAAAACTTCACTACAGCTTTTTTGAATGATGGAAATAAAAATATCTTTATTATATTTTCTCAGTTAACTCTCTGGTTTCATTTCACTATCCTTTGTGGAAAAAGTAGCCATTTTTTCTGTAGTTAAGATAACAGTTATTTTCTAACATTTGCTATGGGCCCTGACACTAAAATTTTGAACTGACATACTATTCTCTAAGAGTAAAAGAAAATATAATACTCCTACTACAAGTCAAAATAAGAGTTAACACACTGCTTCCCACCTTCCTTTCTAATTCAGAAAGTGTGTGTGTGTGTGTGTGTGTGTGTGTGTGTGTGTGTGTGTGTGTGTGTTCACTATGATCCTTTAGTCAAACTGTTAGCAGCTATTGCTATGTGGCTCTAATTTTATCTATACTCACATATTCTAATTCTCATCACAGCTAAGGTATCTTTTGTGTTCATAATTTATTTGTGCTAACATCAAACATAATTCTTACATAGATTTTGTGCTGGTTTATTATGTCTTTAGTTGATGTAGGTCTTTAATTTCACAAGACCTATAATCCTTTACCACTGATGACAAACAGTCATTTTCATAGGCCTGGTTGCTCTTTTTAGGTGGCCCAATGTTAAGGCTGAGCACAACTACAAGTTAAGAAATGTTTTCTCCTTTAATCTCCGCATTAAAGCAGCAATACACCATAGGATTTGAAATCTGAAGTGTGGAACCAGAGCTGAAGTGACCCAATATTTGTATGTGGTAGGAGAGTTCTTACCAGTGTTCCAACAGGGAGCAGGTCAAGGAGTGAGTCAGGAAGGTACATTTCTTTACAACAGCTCATGACTCTTATGAGTGACCTTGAAATTGAAATGATGTCTCTGTTGGATGGTGTGTTATGCCTCTCTTCCTGGTTCCTTGTAGAGCAGAAGCAAGCATGGTAACACACACCACAGTGGCTTCACATTTTCTGGAACTCACTCCATCCTCTCCATGTGTTTAATCTTGCAAAGTGTCAGTTTTTCCATTTGTCCTCCCTGCTCTGTTTTCCAGGGAGTCAGCTCTAAGACATTTTACATTTCAAGAGGATCTTATTTTTTGCTACTTCTCCAGGCAACAGAAAATAACATTATAATGTAAATAGGTTTTTAATATTAATTAGAAGAAAACCCCATTTTTTAAAAGTATGGTTTAAATATTACATAATGCACATTTCAGTTTGTAGGCTTCCTGTTTGAGAATTTAAAAAGGGAGTGGTTGGTGATTTAGCATGAATTGCAGTTACCATTACAATATGCAGAATAAGACCCTTTCATATGAACTTCACTGCATATATATTCACTGCATATTATATTCTATTCATGTTTTATGCAGCCCTTTTAATATATGAAATCTCACTCAAGCGGCATCAAGTGATAGTCAAGCGTGCATCCACCTTCTCTTTAGTATCTCCTTGTGGAATTCTTTCTCAGAGCCTAGGCGCCTACAATTCCTAAGGCAAAATAGTGCCACACACTTCACTCAGCAAAAACAATTTGGAATCAATGCACAGAAGTTAAAACTCCACTAGATAACTCTTTCAAAATCCTAGCACTTTAATTTGAGCATTTGAGGTAGCAGCCTACTCTTGAAATGGCTTTTTGGTTTGTAGAATTTTCTGAAAATCATGATGGATATAGGCTTTCAAACTAACCATCATCACTCTATTCTCCACTGTGAGAGTGTCCATCACCTCTCTATGCAGTTATATGCTATGATGTGGTCTTTTTATCACGATGCCTGAAGTTCATTAAAAATCTTAAAATGAGTATTTAGTGGCATTTTTTTGCCAATAGTCTACATGTGAAATAGAATATGTAGTAGAATTTAAATTTCTGGCCAAGTTAGAAGTCAATCTTTGGATATAACCTTTGTCCGCATTTCACATTCTTTGGTCATTTGTCCTGAAAAATTCAGAAGTACATGTGATTGTTTTTAAGTATAACACTTTTGTCCCTTGTATGTTATCTCTTTCAGCAGCCTTCTTCCCCTACCCTCAGACTTCAGTCACTGTCCATTAGGTGTCCACCTCTTGTAATGCTTCACATTATTGATTCTGGATCCCCTTTTAAAGAGTTCACTAATGTATTTAATGGAAAAATACCATTTTCTTTTCTTCACATTTTAAAGATGTTTTTTAATTATACAAAAATATCATAATGGCTTTTAACATTTTCAAAATACATCGTATTCACTACAGCTTTTATTCCTTTAAAATTTCCACTGCCATTGTTCTAAATCACATAATACAGCAATTAAAATATCCATGCTTCCTTTGGCCTCACTCCTGAATATTACATTCTCTGACACTTTTCACCTTACACATGTAACTATATATACATGTATAAACACACACACAAGTGGATTTGCATATATACATATATACGGAGAAGTGTGTACTTTAAAATTAGTAATCTATGTTCTTTATTACTAAAAATAGATTTTAATATATAATATAAAGTGATTATAGTCTCTTCTCCATCAACTCCTCCCAGATCCTTTCCGCTCCCCTAATCACCTAAATCCATACCCTTTGTTTATTTTTCTCATTAAGATACAGTCATCCAATCTAATAATTATAATAGAAAAACAATAATAAATTAGATAAAATAGAAACAATCAAACAAAAAAAGCACAAAACAACACGATAACAACAAAATTAACTAAAGGAACCAGGGGGAAATATAAAAAGCATATACAGATACAGAGATATACACATTCACACACAATAGAGATTTCATGAAAACACAAAGTTGAAAGTGATAATATATGGCAGGACAGTAAGGAAAACACAAGCCCTGACAAAGCATTGAGACAAAGAATCTCCAAATGCCATTGAGTTCATCTTGTATTGACGATCTACCCCATCAAGCCCAGATTGGTACAGGCCTTGTGCATACTGCCACAAACCCTGTGAGTTCATATGTGGTTGAAGGTATTGTTCCCTTGTGGTCCTCCATTCCCTCTGGCTCTTATGCTTTTTACATCCACCCTTGTATTTTCTGCATGGTTTCATGAACCCTGAAGAAACGGATTTGATGGAGGCATCTGATTTAGGACTTAGTATTTCAGGTCTTTCATTCTCTAAGTATTGTCCATCTGACTATTGGTCTCTGTGTTAATTCCTATCTATTGCAGGATGAAATTCCCTGATGATGGATGAGTGAGAGACACTGACATATAGATATACCAGAATGGCATTACGAGTCATTTTATTGCATTTGGTTTTCTCCTGGGTCTGCGGCATATCTATTCTCAGGTTCTTTATGGAGTGTCAGGAATGAGTTCCATCTCATGAAGTGGGCCTCAAATCCAATCAGATATTAATTCTCAGTCCTACAAGCTTTGCATCATTATTGCACTAATGCATCTTGCAGGCAGATCGTCATTTTAGAGAGAAGGATTTGTTGCATTTACCTTTCTCCTTTGATAATGTGCAGAGTACCTTCCTATACTATGAATGCTAGTCAGTATGTGTGACAGCACCAGTTCAATTTCTGCATATTCAATGAGATATGGAAGTAATGTCTTCAGAAATAGGGCCTTACCAGGGGAGTGTAACCAGTAACTTTGAAAATAACCTGAGGTGTTTGAAGATTCCCATTGGGCATCTTTGGGTAACAACTCAATTAGATGTAACTCATTCTGAGGACTGGAGGTTTCATTTGATGAGGAGAAATGTTCACCTGAGGATCCATCTGCCAGTTATTTGGATACTTCATTTAGGTTGCCTTCATATATGTGTAAACTTTAGGAAGGTTCTACTGTATGATATTCTACTTTTTCCTCAACTCCCCTCAATTGGCTCGTAGTTTTTGCTATTCCTGCTTGCATTCCCTTTCTCACCCGTCTTTTCTATCACTTCTTATTTTCTCTCCAACCATTGCAGTCCACCCATTCATCCATAACAATCTATTTCCCTTTCCTAAGATCCAGCTGTCTCCCCGAATCCCTACTTTATACCTAGCTGCTGTGCTAATATGGATTGTAGCTTTCTCATCAAAAAATGTAATGGCTAACATTCACATATAAGCTAAATATACCACATTTGTCTACTGGGGTCTGAGTTACTTCACTAGATCTATCTATTTGTCTGCAAAAATATTTTTTTATTAATTTTCAGTGGCAGAGTGATAGTCTATTATATAAATGTATCACCTTTTTTCATTATCTATCCATCTATTGACGGGGATCTAGTTTTTCTAATTTCCAGCTATTATGAACACAGCACCCAGGAACATACATAAAACAGATTACATAAGATCATATAAGGATGAAATTGTTAAATGTATTTATTGTGAAAGCATCAAACAGACAAAACAACTCCCCCCAGCCCCTGATTCCCTTTTACACTTTTATTCACTATTTACGTAGCACAATTGTAAAGTACTATCTGGACAGTACTAAACAGTGACTTAGTCAAAATTCTAACCACAGTCTTGATTAATTTGGTTAATTACATAGTAAAATTGGAAGGATGCCAGATGTTCAGTAACTTTTTAATGCCCGTTTGCAAGATTATAATAAATCATTTTTTCACTTTTATAAAGGATTATATTAATGACACTTACAAGGCCTCCTGGGTCAAAAAATACTGTTCTCTATTCATCCATAAATAATTACTCAATTAAGAAAATAGTCAAACAGGTTAACAGAAATCTTCCCCAGTGACTGAAGGTGTTGTAGCTGTCACTACAGGATGCCTCATGCTAGGTAATCCCAAATGAGTTCTAGGACTAGGAAATGTCTCCACTTTCCTCCCCCTGTCCTGCTAATCCCATTGACATAGCATGCTCTAAACATTTCTCTGTATTAATTGTTACTTAGGGCTATCATAATTAAGTGATTGTGTGATAACCTGTTCAGTGGTTATTTTCCTATTAGATATTATAAACTCTCCTAGCTTATTATTTCATTACTTGAAGTCTACTCTGAAGGCCTACACAATCCCACATGTGTGCTAAGAGCCAAGGAAACGTGTCATCAATTAGGCTAACAAGTAATATGTCACATTATGAAGTTGTAGCACATGTACTGTTATCTGTATATATTTGTCTGGGAGACAGTGTTGTAAGCTGGGAGGTTTGAGAACACTTACCACTCTCTGGACATCCTGTGCTGGAGATTTCAATTCCCAAGAGAATGAACTTTTAGGATATTCACAGATGCTCTTTAAGGGTGTTATATATCCTTTTTAAAAAAATCAAAGAGCACTTTTCAAAATATTGATAGTAAAGTTTCTTATTTTAGTCTTCTGTGTGACATTGCAACTCTTCACCTTTCTACTGTAGGAGGGAATGAGGGTGAGGAGCAGTTGTCACAAGGAATGGGTGTATTTCAACTGAGCCTTTGATAATATTGGGTTAGCAGAAGATATTCTTACCATACATTAAAGCTGATAATAACTTAGCCTTCCTAGAAAATCAAGTGGCTTTAGAGAAACCATACTACACTTCACTTTTGCCTCATTTAGCAGGCAAGCAGACAGATTTATTTAGAGATATACTGAATATTCTTATATAAATATAAATGTATATTCATAACTCTATGATTATGTTTGTCTCTCTATATCTATCTATTTAACTGTCTAAATCAAATCTATTTTGTTATTTTCAACTGTGTATTCCTCTAAAATCTCATGCATTGAAATCAGGTAATCTCAGCTGACAGATTATCCAGTGCTCACTGGATAAATGATCAGTAACCAACCTTTTTGTGTGTAACTCAGGTTGTTTGGACTGGCTTTAAAAAAGAGAAACCATTCAAAACAAAGGTGTGTCCTTTATATAACGCTTTAAAATTATAATCATTTGACAATTCAATTCTGTAAATTCACTGTAGATAGTTGTACATTTGCACTGTAACATAAATATGTTGAACTCATTCCTGCATAAAACTTCCTTATCTCCCTTCCATGACATCATCACTCCAGTTAGCCTGTTGTATTCCCACAGATTATTTCATGTTTGTTTACTTTGTCTACATAAAATCTAGGAATCACAAACATGGGAAAACATGTTGTATCTGTGGTTTGGCTTAATTTTTTTAGATATGCTTATTTTACTGTGCATTTCTTTAAGTTCAAGCAATACAATTTTAATCTTTATGGTATTATATTTTCTTTAAGTATTCCTTTACTGTTATAAACAAACCTATGCTGGTTCTGTAACTTACATATTGTGAATTGTGTATTTTGTGTAATTGTGAATTTACACATACAATCAATATGTGTAAATATCTTTGTAAGAATTTGATTTGGCATCTTACATATACTCAGAAGTTTTGTAGCTAGATCATATATATTATAACACAGATATTATATATCTTATATATTATTATATATTATATATTATATATTATATATAATTCTTTATGTTGACTTCCATAGTAACCATACATGTTTATATTCTCACACAAGGTATATCAGGGTTGGTTTTTGTCCACTTTCTTGCCAGGATTTTTTTTCTTACTGACTGTCATTCTGAATGATCAAATCATAATTTTAATGTCATTTTAATTTAATTCCCTAATGGCTAGTAAGTGCACCTATTTCTGCTAAGTATTCTTAAAATATGGCTGCAATTGCAGTAGGATTGGAGGCTCTCTAATATGGTCACCCAGTCGAATGTGCACGTGATGGAGGATGGTTAATTACCTGCCATTGGAGGACATATAAGAAACACAGGCCTATTGCCTGACTTTTTCTCTCATTCAGGGAAACTTTTAAGGTTTTAGATTAGGTCAGTGAAGCATAAGAACAGTTTCCTTTTTTTTTTTTTTTTCAGTTTTTCAAGACAGGGTTTCCCTGTGTAGCCTTAGCTATCCTTGACTCACTCTGTAGACCAGGCTGGCCTCAAACTCACAGTGATCTGCCTGCCTCTGCCTCCCAAGTGCTGGGATTAAAGGTGTACACCACCATGCCTGGCTCAGTTTCCATTTCTTTGGCACAGGTAAAGACCTTGGCTTTCCACTCCTAATACTTAAAGATACACTTATCATTAGGAAAAGGCAGAAATAAGATTTGCCTGATCCTCAGTGATCATCTTTAAAGCCTCTAAGACCTAGAATCTCTCTGCTATCATCTCACTCCCTTCCTAGTGGATGGAGTCAGCAGGCACCGGACTTCTCAAGAGTTGTCACACATTCTAGAGTGCATCTGCTTGTTCTGGATGGTGAGGAGTGGGAATACTTAGAAAAGTTCACACTTAAGTCTCAAGCACACAGATTCTACTTGAGACTGAATTACCTGTATGAATTTATTTTCTTTCCTGCTTTAAAGAGACAGATTGTCTTTCTCTTATATCAGGTCTTGGTGTGACTCCAGATCTTAACACTTTTTTAACTATCTCTAAAATCCAGCCATTTCTTTGGATTTTGTTCACCAGTACTCTGAGTTTTGCATTTTTCTTCTTTTAAACAAAGTACTCTACCAGTTTGCCTACAGAATTCTTCCTAATGTTAACTAGTATAATTATTTCTTCTTTTTTTTGAAAATATATTTTTTTCTCACATACTATATCCTGATTACAGGTTCCCTCTTCCACTTCTTCAGTTTCCCCCACTTCCCCTCCCATCACCATCCACTGCTTTTCTATCTCTCATTAAAAAACAAACAAGCTTTTAAGGGATAAAATAAAACAAAATAAGAAACAAACATGAGAATAGGACAAAATAAACAAGAAGAAGGAAAAGAGCCTAAGAAAAGGCACAAGACACAGATATAAACCAACTTGTTTGCACATGTGCGAATCACAGAACAATCCTTAACTAGAAGCCGTAATATATATCCAAAGAAACTGTATGGTTCACAGAAGAAGATAGATAGATAAATAAATAAACAAACAAACAAATAAATAAATAAATAAGATGGGCTAGATATAGGGGCTCACAGAGACCAAACTACCAATCAAAGAGCATGCAGGGACTGGACCTAGACATCGTACACAAGTGTAGCAGATATGTAGCATGGTCATCATGTGGGTCCCCTAACAATGGGAGTAGGGCTGTCTCTGACTCTGTTGCCTGCCTCTGGATCTCTTTCCCCAAGCTGGGCTGCCTTGTCTGAGAAGAAGGAGAGGAGGAATGGGAGGCGGGGAGTATGAGAGCAGAATGGGAGGAGAGAAGGGAGGGGCCTGGGATCAGGTTGTAAGGAGATTGAATTAATAAATGAAACAAAACAAGCAAACAAATTAACAAAAACATAGGCTAGATATTTCAATAAAAAATTTCAAAATATGAAAATAAATGGCCAAGGAACTTTTCAAACAATGTTGACTGTTCCTAGCAACAAGGGTAATGTAAATCAAAACAGTTTTGAGAGTTTACTTTACCCCATTGATGACAGCAGAGATGAAAAAATAATTGACAACAACTTGGAGAGGATATGAGGAAAACATAATCTTCCTTCACCATTAGTGGGATAGCAAACTGGTCCAGCCACTGTGGAAGACAGTGTGGAGAGCCCTCCAAAAGCTTTAAGTAAGTCTACCATTTAACTCAACTACACCAATTCTCAGACTATGCCAAAAGGACGTAAATCTTACTCCACAGATAATTACTCAGCCATCTCTATCACTGTTCTATTCACAATAGCCAAGAAATGTAAACAATCTACATGTCCTTCAACAGAAAAATGGAAATACGACACACATATCCTATGGGATATTTAGCTGTCAATACAAGTGAAATAATAAAAATTTCAGGTAAATGGATGAATCTTGAAAAAGATAATATTGAATGAGGTATTTCAGACTCCGGAAGACAAAGCTCTCATATGCTCTCAACTGTTCTTCTTAGCTCCAAATTTTTAGAGATGAATTTATACAACCCAGAGTAACTGCTGAAAATAAGAAAGTAAAACAGGACCATAGGGGAAGGAGCAATAGATAGCCGAGTTGAAGAAGTGATATGATTAAAAACGGAGCGGGATGAACCAATTTACAAGGGAAAGGGAGGTCAGTACAGAAGAAAAGGAAAGGAGGAAGGTAAAATAACTGTAAGGATGTCTGAAAAACATAAAAAGTGCTATTATTTATTTATCTAAACATAAATATTTCTGTTGGCATAATGTTCCTGTGAACTGTGTATAGTCTTGTTCATTTAATGCTGATTTATTTACCCGACTATCTGGATCATATTGCATTGTGATGTTTATTCTAAATACCTCCTGTTTCAAGTTTGTATAAGCATGCCATTATTTGTTCTTTGTGTTGCCAATAAAATGAACTAGCAAACAAACAAAAAAAAACAAAACAAACAAACAAACAAAAAACGAAAAAGAAAGAAAAGAAAGAAAGAAAAGAAAAAAAGAAACAAACAAACAAAACTGCAGGGTAAAAGGTAAACAAAGGGAAAAATAAATTAAATTAAATTAAAAATGAAAATAAGTTTAAACATTTTTAAAGCCCTGGCATGACATTATGAGACAATCTACCTGCAAAGATGCCACTGATTTCTTGTCTTATTGGACATCTCCTGCCAGGTATGCAGCCTATCCTAATAGTCGTTTTCTTCCCCAGTGAGCTATCCAGGTAGAAAGGTAAATTTTCACTTTCTGAGTCAGAATGAATGGCATGTGTTCAGTTGTCCTTTTAGCTCTAGAACCTGTATTAGTACTAAAGACAAATACTGCATTTTCCCATGTGAAAAATAAAGCAAATTGACATCAAAGCAACATAATGTTGCATGGTGGGTTTGGAAGAGGTGATTGAATTTTACCAGTACACCCTGGATGTTTATATAGAAAAATGAACTACATTAACCTGTACAATTAATATATTAATGAAACTAATTAAAATAGAACCGAACAATAAGAATATTTAGCATATACAAGAATAACATGACAGTAAGAATCCTTGAAGATCAGTTGATTTAGCCTTCACAGTTATTGTGAAGGATCTAGCCATTTTAGTTTGGCTTTATGTTAAAGTAGTACTTGGTGTACTAGAATTAGACTCAGATATGACAAATTTTAGGAGAATAAATGTGATAGTTTTCTTTCAAAATTCACTTAGAGACTCCAGTCATTTTTTTAGAAACCCCTCATTAAGCTTTATTTCACATCTCATTGGTCCGGGTTGGGCCACATTTCCATTTCATTATCTTTAGACCAATTAGGTTTAATTATTATGAGATGTATGCTCTTTCACATTCCTGTAAAAGAACATGGATTGAGTGAGTACATTCATAGCAAACTAGAATTCTAAAAATAAAAAAATAAAATAAAAAGAGAGAGAGAGATGTGTGTTCTGTGCAACAACAATAAAAAATGACCATTGAAATGGGGAATTTTGTTCTCTATTTCTGGATAATTCTTGGTTTACATTAGATGACGTGTTTCTGCTAATTTTGCAATAGTTAGCTTACATACCTCTCACTGTGTGATATTTCTTGATTTCCAGTTGCCTTTTCAACGTGGATCAGCCAGGACTTAGTGACTACCTAAATAAATTGCTTACATATAAATTACAGCAATTTTTCGGTGCATCTCTAATCTTCTAGTACCACACATAATGTCTACATTTTGAGAAAGAGGTTGAAATACTGAAGTGGATTACGTGTTTTACACTTCAATAGGGTGTACTGCAATATGCCAACATTTTGTATAAAGATCCTTCGATTCTGCATCCAATTTTATGTTTTGTGTTATTGGCTTTAACACAAGATAATTTACTCATCATATAATAACTCAAACCTTGAAAATAGTTAGATGGCCATATGGTTGTTAAAATATTTCATTCATCTGGCAGGGATAATAACTTGACAGAGAAAATGTCAGAAAAAATTACCCTTAACTGGTACTGAGGCCCCTATGGAAATCAGGCAACTCTACTGCACCTCTTTTCACAAATTCAGTGCCTGGCTTAGATGAAATTTCTATTACTAAATAAACATCTCCATGTAGTGTATCAACAAGAGTTATTGAGTATATCACTCAAATTCAGTCCAAAAAAGAAATAGTTTTTCAGATAGAAATTCTAATGGAAATCTTTAGAGTGTTAAATTTATACTGAATAAAACTACCCAAAACATTAGTTTTTAGTTGTTTGTACTTGTTTTTAACAAACTTTTTTAGAGAGGTGAGTAATTTACTTCAATTGTCACAATCTCTATGTCCTTTTAATTAATAAAATTTCAAGAGAAACGCATCAGCGACCATGACAGAATAATGACTATAACAAGTTCTTTGCTTCACAAAATAACAACAAACTTGATCAATGTGGTGATAATTAATTTACAGATAACCCTGGAAGTTAACTGAAACCTTACAACACTTTAGGCAGCATTCAAGGAAACTTCCAGGCTTTGGCAAAGTCTGTCCTACAGTGTATTATTATTTTTTCAATCCAGTTCCTTGTATTCCAGCTCTAAAGCACCCTTGAAAAATAACAAGCCTCCCATCCAAGTACTATCCAGGCCTGAACCTTCTTAGCTTCCAAGATAAGATGAGATTGGGAACATTCACAGTGGTATGGCTTTAGACATTAACATAAAACCTGATACACTAAATATAATAGAAGAGAAAGTGGGGGAATAGCATTGAACTCATTGATACAGGAAACAACTTCCTGAACAGATCACCAATGGCTCAAGCATTAACATAAAAAAGTAACACATGGGACCTCATGAAACTGAAAAGTTTCTTTTGAAAAAGAAAAGGACACAGTCAATAGGACAAAACAGTAGCCTAAAGAATTGGAAAATATGTTCACCAGCCCTATAGCCACAAAAATTAATATCCAAAATATATAAAGAACTCAATAAATTAAATCAGTGACAAGGAAAATAAAAAACAATAAAAATGGGATACAGAGCTAAACAGAGAATTCTCAAGACAGAAATATTCAATGGCTGAGAAACAATTGTTCAATGGTCCTAGTCCTTAGGGAAATGCAAATCAAAATGACTCTGAATTCCATCTACCACCCCTTAGAATGGCTAAGATAAAGAACTCAAGTGACAGCACATGCTGGCGAGGGGAACACTCCTCCATTCCTGATGGGAGTGCAAACTTGTGCAACCCTTTGGAAATCAATTTTGCACTTTCTCAGAAAATTGGGAATACTTCTACTGCAAGACCCAGGTATACTAATCCTGGGTATATACCCAAAAGATGTTCCACGATACCACAAGGACACATGCTCAACTATATTCATAGTGGCTTTATTTGTAATAGCCAGCAACTACAAGCAACCTAGATGTCTCACAACCAAAGAATGAATTAAGCAAAGGTGTTACATTTACACAGTGGAATACTACTCAGCTATTTAAAACAATAATATCATGAAATTTGTAAGCAAATTAATGGAACTAGAAAGGAGCAGGAGGGGTCAAGGAGAATTCCAGAAGACCTACTGAAGATACTAACCTAGGTCCATAGGGGCTCAAAGAGACTGAATGACCAACCAAAGACCGTTTATAGCCTGGGCCTAGGCCCCCCACACATTTGTGTCAGATGTGGAGCTTGGTCTTCATGTGTGTCCCTTAGCAATTGGAGTGGGAGTTGTTTCTAACTCTGTTGTCTGCCTTCAGATCCCTTTCCCGTAGCTGGGCTGCCTTATCTGGCCTCATTGGCTTTTAGTCCTGCTGCGACTTGATGTGCCAGAGTGGGTTGGTATCCTTTTCTGAGAGAAGGAGAGGGGGATGGGAAATTAATAATAAAATAAAAAAGCCCATAATATAACTAAAAAGCCTGTACCAGGACAATTTGGTAAAAATATATTTACTCAATGATGAATTCACCAAATGTCTAATGATAAGCATTCTAAATTTATAATGAAATAGTGGAGAGCTAACTACAGAGATCTTTCTGTAAAGGACGGGAATAGCAGATTTCAGATAGTTTCTTTAATATAGAAGGAACACTGAAGTGTTTTCAAGACAAGCCCCATCTATCCAAATATCAAGCTGTGAATTTCTGAGAAAACTTTGCAGCCTATAATGTAAAATGTGTGTAAAACTACAATTGAATTTATCTGGCATTAAAGAATGTTTGCTGTTGAATTTCTTTGGTGATACAGAGGTATTTGGGAGGAAAATGAAAAGAGTCATTTAGAGATTTGCTTTCCAGATTGTTATGTAGATGGGGCAATGGAGAAAGAATGAGGCTTATTTCTATAATATGATAAAATATGATTCACCTGGTCCATAGTATGACATTTAAGAAAAAAAAAAAAGAAGGGAGGTTGAACACATCCTAGAGTATTGAAAGAAGTAGTGAAGGCAGTCTCTCATGGAGTTAAACAAGCCCCAGAGCATCATGCTTTTTCCAGTTGTTCCTCAATTTCACCGTTGACTTGGATATGTCTAACACAATTTCATAAATGCTAGAATTGAGAATAATCTCCATTAAGTCAATAATATATATATATATATATATATTTAGCCAGTTATAGGAAGCTTGAAGTTGTAACATAGTAAGATTCTGTCTTCAGAAACTCTGAGACACTTTGTTGAGCTGTAGTAAAAAACTTTAGCCTCTGTAAAGTCCAGAGGTCCACAGTCTCAAATAGAAAATACCTCTACTCAGATGAAAGTGTCTGGAGAGCCTTTTGTCTATGAGCAGAAGGACAAAATACTTATTACATCTTGGTACAAAGGTGGTTATAACAGATGGATTTTTGTCACAAAATAAAACAAGTCGAGAATCCCTGTTCTCTTGATTTAAATGAATCAATAGCATTAGATGAACTAGTACCACAAAATCCTCTGAAAAAGCACAAGGTCATCGACATCTTCAAAGTATTTAGAAAGTAAATGTTTAGCCAGGCACAGTGGCACATGCCTGTAATGCCAGCACTCTGGGAGGCAGAGGCAGGTAGATCTCTGTGAGTTCAAGGCCAGCCTGGTCTCCAAAATGAGTCCAGGACAGTCAAGGCTACACAAAGAAACCCTGTCGTGAGAACAACAGAAACAAAACAAAACAAAAACAAACAACAACAAAGAAGAATGTAGATGTTTTCTGTTAAGAAAATGCAAATCAAAATCAGATGCTATAAACTAATTTCCACCAATTTGTAGGTAAAAAATTTTCTACTCTCTACTATAGTATTAAATAAGTAAAAACAAAACATAGTAGGCAAAATTGAGTATTTATGGTTTTGTACATTATTTATTATGTATTTATTTATTTAGATTACATCTTAATTGTTGTCCCCTAACCTATATCCTCACATTCCTCCCTCCCTCCCTCTTTTACCCTAACCCCCTCCTAGGTCTGTGACAGAAGGGACTCTCTTCCCTCACTATATGGTCACTATCTATCCAGTCTCATCCTGGTAGCCTGCTTATCCTTTCTCTGAGTGCCACCAGGCCTCCCCACCAAGGGGAAGTGGTCAAATAATGGGAACAAGAGTTCATGTTGGAGTCAGTCCCTGCTCTCCATGCAACTTTGGAGAATGTACTATCCATTTGCTAGATCTGAATATGGATTCAATGTTTACTGCATGTATTGTCCTTGGCTAGCAGTAGGTTCAGCTGATCCCCTAGGTCCATATCTGCTCATCATGATGTCCTTCTTGTGGCATTCTAGGACTCTGGATCCTTCTATTTCCCCATTCTCCCATATTTCCCTCACCTAGAGTCCAAATAGGAAGTCCCTGCATCTATCCCTATCTGTTGGTAAGTGAAGACTTTTATGGGACATCCACTTTTGGGCTAGTGTCCAAATATAAGTAAGTATATACCATGTGATTCTTTCTGTGTCTGGGATAACTCACTCAGGATGATGATTTTAGGATTTCCTTGTTTTTAGCAGCTGAATAGTATTCCATAATGTAAATGTACCACAGTTTATTTATCCATTCTTTGACTGAACAATATTTAGGTTGTTTCCAGGTTCTGGCTTTTAAGAATAAGGCTGCTATGAACATGATTGAGCAAGTGAAAGACTTGTTTGAAAAAAACTTCAAATCTCTGAAGAAGGAAATTGAAGAAGACATCAGAAGATGGAAAATCTCCCTTGTTTATGGATTGGGTGAATTAACATAGTAAAAATGACCATCTTACCAAAAGCAATTTACAGATTCAACGCAATCCCTATCAAAATACCTACACAATTTTTTAAAGACACTGATCTGTGAGGCAGAAGACACTGACACCAGAACAAAGGGACAGCCTACAGACTGGGAAAAGATCTTCACGAACCCTACATCTGACAAAGGTCTAATATCCGAACTATATAAAGAACTCAAGAAATTAAACTCCACCCAACCAATTAACCCAATTAAGAAATGGGGCTCAGGAAAAAAAGAAATGGGGCCAGAATTAAACAGAGAAGTCTCAACAGAGGAACATTGAATGGGTGAGAAAAACTTAAGGAAATGCTCAACATCCTTAGTCATCAGAGAAATGCAAACAAAAATGACTCTGAGATTCCATCTTACACTCATCAGAATGGCTAAGATCAAAAACTCAAATGACAGCACATGCTGGCAAGGATGTGGAGAAAGAAGAACACTCCTTCATTGCTGATGGGATTGTAAACTCGTACAACCACTTTGGAAATCAATCTGTCGCTTTCTCAGAAAACTGGGTATAGGACTACCTCAAGACCCAGCTATTACACTCCTTGGATTATACCCAGAAGATGCTCCACCATGTGACAAAATTGAGTTTTTAAAAATATTATTTAGCCACACAGTCTGAAAAAGATGTAAGATATGAAGTGTGAGTGATCCTTGTGATTTTGATGATTCTATTCCATTGCTTTAAATAATAACAAACTTTTGTGCTGTTTTCTAGAGTTTGTTTTTACACCTTTGTGGAATCTTTTCATATACTTTGAACAAAACACTAATCATGAAAATATTCCATTCAAAACCTGAGGATTTGAACTACCCAAGAATGACCGGGAATTGTAACTCAATGAGTAGGTTTCTTTCATGAAGCATCCGATGTCTCCTGGGTAGTAGGATGTGTCGGACTTTCAGCACTGTGACCAGTACCTGAGAAAGAATGTAAAAGGAAGAATGATCTAAATTGATTCACGATATCAGATATTTCAGACCAATGACATTTAGCTCCATAACTCTAGTGGAAGTGTGGCGAACATAATTGTGACAGGAGCAGGAGAGAGAGGAGGCTGCTCACTAAAAGCACTAGGATTCAGGAAGAGAAAGGCACTTAGAACAAGGTACGACATTCTGCAAATTTCTCCAGTCACCAATATCCTTCAACTGGTTTCTACTTCCTACCTGGATACAACTTCCAATAATGCCATTGTATCATGCCTCAAATAAGAAATAAAGCTATTGAATTTGTTGTTCCGGATAGCTGTATATCATATTATAGATTACTTTACATTTGTTGTTGTTCTTGTTTTGAACTTCGCTGTCAATTTGAAATTTCCCTGATAATTTCTTCATGAATGGAACTGGTAATATCTTCTTTGAGTGTACCTAGATAATATTAATACCTGCCATATATATGTATATATGCAACATTTATATGTGTGTATATATATGACATATATAGGTATATATGGCATATGGGGGTGTTTTAATTTGGGGGCAAGGAGGATAAAATAGGAGGAATTTAGAGTAGAAGTTTCTGGTTAATATGATCAAAACATATCATATGAATTAAAGAAATTCTCAAAGAATTAATAAAAATATGCTTTGTAAAAGAGAAAATTAATTAGCCAAATGATAGCATAGCTATAGCTGTTACATCTGGGCTACCAGAATTACAGAGATCAACTTGTCATTGATTACCTCAACTGTTCCATATGGATTTTATTTTGCAAATTACCAAACTAATAGATAATCTTCTCTGATTGAAAGAGATTTCTTGTTGTTCACACTGTATTTTGTTTTATCTTACTTGTTTTTCATCTTGGTAATTAGTTATCACTAGACTTGTGTGGTATCCTGAAAGAACATTTTCTTTTTCTGGGTTATTCTCAGAAACTGTGTATTTTTCTGGAATAATCACCAACATATAAATGTCTCTTATGTTTACTAAGCTACGTTGTTTTCAGTTTATATTCCATTTTTCAAGTCAACTGGTTTAATATTGTACTTAATCTGGAGGAGAAGCATAAAACTACTATCCCAGAACTGAAGAGGCAGAAATCAGGAACTCTGAGGCAGTTTCAAAAACACTTTGTCCACAACTTAGAGTTCCTGCAAGCCAGGGCAACAAACTGAGACTCTGTTGCAAAAAGAACCAAATACTTACTATAAAATATTGTGATACGAATGTGTCCTTAATATTTATGCCAGTTTCCCAGTGCCCATACAAAGAGTCAAAACCAGGAAGAATGTTGTACATTTGGGGAGTGCTTCGGGCAGGTGGGTCTTTCATTTATTAGCAGTCCCTTTCTCACACAAGTAAATTTTAGAAATTTTAATTAGCAAAATATCTATCAGCACCCTTTAAATTTAGTCTGATGTTCATTTAAAAAAATAGAACAAGTCCTTAAAATATCTTGCCATCAATTTTGGTAAAAAGAGTTCTTTATTTTTTTCGATGAGAGCAGATCTCTCATTGAAACAGAATGTGTTGTTCTTACATTATGCTTCCTTGTTTGTTTGTGTATACTGGGAGTAGTAAATTATGCCCTGTTAGCAAACGACATATTGGGCAATCTTATCTGTGATTGTTTTTGTTTTAACATAAGACAGTCCTGGAGCACTGTTAGTCCTTGCTAACAGCACTTTGCAGCCTTCTTGAATCTGTCAGTAGAGGGTCAATATGATCCACTTGTCACTTATGACAATTGCCTTGAACATGTCAAATGTGTTCGGTAGCCATTTACAAGTGGTTGTATTCTTGTTGACACTGGGGAAAGCTCCTTTTCATTTTTTATAACTGTGTCATTTATTTTGTCTAGACTAAGCATTCATATTCTTGCTTTCTCTATTGTTTGAGATAAGTAGGGAGCTATAACGGTCCAGTTATCATACTGTATGTCACAGTCAGAATCTCCACAGGATGTGGAGTTGGTGTTGGCCTCTGGTCTGTCCTCATGATGTCTCCATTTCTTTGGGATGAATACTGTCTTGATGACTCCTTAATAGAATAGAACATAAATTACTTTGTTTGTTCAGTTACTAATTTTGTTGCTCTAGAATCAGTTTCTAGAAGATTATAGGCACTTGAAGCTTGCTTATCAATCCAAATGATTCATCTTACCAGACTTTAGGATGAGAAAAATCATTACAGCTATTAATTTAATGAACTTTTTGCCAATAATTACTCATCAATATTCCTGCTGGTTTGAATTTGGTACGATACCCTAAGGTTAAGTATCCTTCTTAGTTTAGACTGATCAAGGATGTTACTGTGTGAGTAAACCTAATATATCCCCTTGTGGACAATGAGATTGAAATTTACTAGGCTACTAGAAAAATACATGCAAATTTTTATTTCTTTTATAAACTGTCATTTCAAAAGCTATATGAATAATTAAAATATTTTATTGAACACACATTTTGTACTAGACACCAGTTCAGGGATCAGCATTGCACAAAATAATTAAAGTTCCAAGCATTTGCTGCTAAGACAGAATATTACACTAGGATTAGAACACATTTACAACCAACATCATTAAATCTAAGGCATAGAGTTCTGAGAGTGGCTTTTGTTTCACTTTTTGGGAGGTTTTTTGTTTTTGTTTTGTTTTGTTTGTTGTTTTTTTTTATTTTTCCTTTTGTTTTTCCTTTTGTAAGTTTTTCATTATGATTTATTCATAGTACATCACAATTGTTATCTCTTCACTTACACCTTTCCATTCCCACCCTCTCTCCCTATTCCATCCTATTCTCTTCCCCTAGACCTCTATGGCCACGATCACTAATCAACTAACAAGTTTGAATGTAAGCATACTGCCTCCTCATTTTCATATTCTCTCCCTCTCTCTCTCTCTCTCTCTCTCTCTCTCTCTCTCTCTCTCTCTCTCTCTCTCTCTCTCTCTCTCTCACACACACACACACACACACACACAACAAAAAAACAAACAAAGAAAAACAAAAACAAAAACAAAAGCCCCAACTTTCTCCTCTCCTTTATTCTCTGAAATTGAAGTAAGTATAATTTTTTTTGGATCTAAAATAAATGACTAAATGGAATCTAAATAATGCTAATTCTGTGTTTTGATTTCCTATTACACTACTATTTTGCACAATCTAATTTTTTCCATAGAAAATGTATCTTTAGCAAGAGAGTTTATATTTCAATTAAATGAATCCTTGAAGCAACTGTGTGGGAAAGGTCCTTAGCGTGTTCTATTCTCATAAATTTCTGTGACACCTTCACATTTATTTGTAATTTTTCCTCCTTATTTCTTTATGGTGAGGTGGGTAGTGTTAGTAGAAACTTGGCAGAATCCTTTCATCCAGGCATTTAGTAGGGCTGCTTCCTGCAATCTCTGTCAATTCTACATGATTTTTCAAGACTATCATTTTGCTTCCCAGCAGCAGGGAATCTGTTGTCCCTTTGTTACACTTCTCTTGCTGTGATACACAGAGGGATTCATTTCGTTCTTCAAGTTGTACACTTAACTTTGGAGATGTATAATTTTCCACCTCTTGCTGATATGTTTACGTTTAAAATATCCTCTACTTTTGCTTTATTCCTGTACAATCTACTTTCCATCTGCTCCTTGCTCTATGAATGTGTTTTTTGCTTCACAGTTCATTTTCCTACTTTTATCTTGGCCACAGACTAAATTTCTAATTTATTCTTCTCATGTATTTTATTTTGAGGAAATACATAGATATTTGACATTACTGGATCCCTTTCAAGGTCTATATTACTAGTGTGTATTTTGAATAATTAAATTTAACAGCAAGTTTATAATTTTTTTTTTTTACAAAATAGTATTACTGTTAGGCTTTATCTAGTTAATAGAAATTACAGAAAATAATTTAATGAAAAACTACTTATTTGTTGAAAAATTAGAGTTAGAAACCACAATAGTTTTCTGTTTTACTTATGAAATTTTGAGCAGATGTAACACATAATTAAATTATATTGAATTTAATTATAAAATCCATACAAAATTAAATGATACATTTCATTCACTAATATTAAAACACTAAATCATATTATTTAATCTATTTAAGGAATTGGCTCATGGAAGATAAAATGCACAGAAAGGTTAAATGATTTAATAATTTAATTGGAGTGATTAAATACACTTTCTAAAGACCTAGTATTAGATTGAGCCCTGCTTCTAATTTTTTTTAAACCAAGAGTTAATACTTACCACCTGCAAGCCAAATGATAACAAGAATAATTCTAAAAATGAATACAAAGTCAAAGCCAGAGATCAACACTCATTGAGAGTTTAGATAAATACAGATGCCCTGTCCTTTGAGGATTGATTGCAGCACATCTACCTCTCCAAGACAGCTGCGTTTCTGAATGATCAAATCAGTCTCTAAAGTGCTGAGCAAGATAGAGAGCTATGGCTACAGTATTTCATGTGTAAATTTAACCACATTTGGATCCAAAACATTGAAAAAATTTTCATCAGTACTGAACAATACAGAATTTCATCTGATAAGCATTCCTGAAAGAATGCAAGTTTTGGCATAGTTTGTATTTTGTATTAAGTATTATAAGTAATCAGGACATATCTAAAGTTTACAGGAGTATATAAATATGTTAAATTCAAACACTTTGCAAATTTTTTAAATTAAAAATTGAATCACTGGAGTTGTTTCACATCCTTTAAGCATTAAAGAATACAAAGGAATGACTGCTTATGGATAAATTATGCATATTTTTCATGTGCTTTAAGTCATCTCTAAATAAATCATAATTCATAACACAGGCAAATACTATGAAAATATTTTTAATATCATATTATTTAAGGAACAATAGCAAGAAAAAAGCCTACGCATTTCAGTAGTGAGTAGTTTTCTTTTCTGGATATTTTTGATCCACCATTTGGGTTACAATAGTGGACATATAAATATAAGGCTTTCTATGTGATTGAGACCATGTGACTTCAGAATTGCATTCCCTGATATACAGCATATGTTATGGGGAGATGTGAGATTAAGAGAGAGCAAGACAGAGAAAGACAGAGAGACAGTGTGTGTGTGTATGTGTGTGTGTGTGTGTGTGTGTGTGTAGAGAGAGAGAGAGAGAGAGAGAGAGAGAGAGAGAGAGAGACAGAGAGAGAGACAGAGAGAGAGAGAGAGAGAGAGAGAGAGAGAGAGAGAGAGAGAGAGAGAGAGAGAGATGGCTAGGCAAACATTTCACAAAATAATCTTTATTTCACTAAATAGACAATTATAATCTTATGTTATTTTATATATTCTTTATACATGAGCAATGCTTTTGCCTTAAAAAATCATTTTAAAGGCTTCAATACATTTCCATACCTGAGTGAAGAAGCAGCAATCTTAACATATCAGTGTGGTCAAAAGATTCATTCCCACATTTACAGATACATCTGAAAAGGGAAAGATTGGTTACCTGAAAGTCAATGAAGGAGCAGATCAAAAAGATGAAGTCACTCTTAATAGTCCTCACAGATCTGTCTTGTTACCTGAATACAAATACAAAGCCATGCTTTCAGAAAGAATGTAGTTAAAGGTGCATAAAATTTGTGTTTATGGAGGTTATGGCATCTTTGAAATATTTATTATCCATAACATTAATTTTGTATTCTCATCCTATAAAATATCATGTCTCTCAAATGTCATGTGTTAAAATTCACATAATCAGCCAGTTACAAATGACCTGGCTTAATTTTCAGTATGTTATAAATTTGATATGGAGTAGTGATCTTGAAGATGGGATAATTATTAGCCAATAAAAATGTGTTTGTGTTACTCCTACTGACATTACAGAGGGACATTGAATGGGCCTATAAAAAAAACAAAAATAAGGAGCTGGAGAGATTTTTTTCCATGACTAAGGGCACCAACTATATTTCCAAGGGACTTGGGTTCAATTCCCAGCACCCATTTGCCAGCTCACAACTATCTGTAACTCCAGTTCCAGGTATCTGATGCCTTCATTTGGCATAGGCAGGTACTGCATGTCCATGGTACTCCTAAATACATGCAAACAAAATACTCATTCACAGTAAAATGATGAAATAAAATTTAAAACATGAACAAATAAAATGTCAGTATTAACATCAAAATCTTTATCTATATATTTAAATTTATCATTAGAGGCCCAAGGTAGCACAGATAGCTGTCTTTACAGGCTTCTCAATTCATCCTCCAGATGACTAGCTTGTCTCTTTGTCTTTGTGTGGCTTAGCCACAGAAAGGGTCTTCACACCTATCTCCTTTTTTGAAGATTAGCAGTCATGTTGAATCTCATGTTGATGTTACACTAACTCTACAGGATTGGTACAACCTATTATAAGTTATTACATGTTGTTTAAAACTGTTAAAGTCTAACCAAGCAAATGAAAGACTTGCATAAAAAACCTTCAGATCTCTGAAGAAGGAAATTAAAGATGATATCAGAAAATGGAAAGAACCCCCATGTTCGTGGATTGGGAGAATCAACATAGTAAAAATGGCCATCTTGCCAAAAGCAATTGACAGATTCAGTGCAATCTCTATCAACATACCTACACAAATTTTTAAAGACCTTGATAGACCAATTCTCATTTTCATATGGGAAAACAAAAATCCCAGAATAGGTAAAACAATCCTGTACAATAAAAGATCCTCTGGAGGAATCTCCATACCTGATCTCAAGCTATACTATAGAGCAATAGTAATTAAGCCAACATGGTACTGGAATAGAAATTTGCTGGTTGATCTATGGGATTGAATCAAAGACTCAAAAATAAATCCACACACATATGGACACTCTATTTTTGACAAATAAGCCAAAGAAAAAAAGATCGCATCTTCAATAAATGATCCTGGTCTAACCGGATGTCTACATGTAGAAAAATGTGAGTAGATCCATACTTATTGCCATGTTGAAAACTCAAGTCCAAGTGGACTAAAGACCTCATCATAAAACCACATGTACTAAATCTGTTAGAAGAAAAAAGTGGGGAAGAGCCTGGAACTCATTGGCATAAGAGACAACTTCCTGAACAGAGCATCAACAGCCAAGGCTCTAAAGTCAACAATAAATAAATGGACCTCATGAAACTGAAAAGTTTCTGTAAGGCAAAGGACCAGTACAAAGCACAGCATATAAACTGAGAAAAGAGTTTCACTAACCCTACATCTTACAAAGGGCTAATATCCAAAATATATAAAGAACTCAAGAAATTAAACACCATTAAGTCAAATAACCCAATTAAGAAATGGACTTCAGAGCTAAACAGAGAATTCTCGATAGAAGTATATCGAATGGCTGAGAAACACTTAAAGAAATACTCAGTGTCCTTAGTCATCAGAGAGATGCAAATCAAAATGACTCTGAGATGTCATCTTACACCCATTAGAATGGCTAAGATCAAAAACTCAAGTAACAGCACAGACAAGTGAGGATGTGAAGAAAGGGGAACACTCCTTCATTGGTGGTGGGAGTGCACACTTGTATAACCACTTTGGAAATCAATCTGGCTCTTTCTCAGACAATTGGCTATAGAACTACTTCAAGACCCAGCTATTCCATTCCTGGGCATATACTCAAAGGATGCTTCCCCACGCAACATGGACATATGATCAATTCTGTTCCTAGAAGCCAGATGAGACCTGATAGGCTGTAGTCAGATGGTGAGTGAGGAGGGTGCCTTCTGTCAGAAGTCTAGTGGGGGGGAAATAGGGCAAAAGGGGGGTGGTGAGATGATACAAATGAGGAGATAATTGGAATGAATCTGAAAAAATTATTAAAAATTGCTTCCCCTCCCCTGGATGTGATTTGCCTTGAGAGACTTCATTTAACTATCAGCTTTTGATTCATTGTGTCTTTGACCTTGAGGATGAGAATTACTGAACACCAACAGAACCCACAAACACTACTTATGTGTTAGACTGAAAAATGACTTAGTCCTAGGAATAGAAGTGGTGCCACCCTATAGAATTACCAGGGTCAGTTAATACTCCAGAGGCATCTAGACATATTAAAATTATATCGGAGAAAAGAGGCCTTACATCAGACCATGGAAAGAATTTACTTCCCTCATCTGGACCCAAAAGATGCATACCTGTCCCTCTGAGGGCAACTAGCCTAACACCAACCTGTAATCCAACACCAAGGATGAGTGGCCTGTGGATGTTCCATAGCAGTCTATCACCATGTCTACTTTGGACCTGATCCTGATTCTTCATCTCTGCACCTCTTCATCTATGCAGCCTTTGACCTTCACTTTCCTTTGGCTAGATCCCTATAGCAGCTGTTTCTTTCTTGAGTCTGATTTGGATCTCTCATCTTATCAATGCCAACTCTATATACCTTTATAGCAGTGTACATCTGAAAATACTTCAATTCTGTTATTGCCTATTACATCCTTATTTATTCATTAAATTGCAGATATGTGCATATTTAGATACTTGTATTGTGTACTGTATGATGTTTTCAAATAATCTCTCATTTATATATGTATTAAGGTAGCCTGTTTTATTGTATATAATTGGAAACTCCTTACTTGTGCTTTTTCATATATTTCAATGGGCTAGGAAGGTTTTCTCTGTTATTAGTTTAAATTCTCATTCTACTTCTTCATCACTTTTTACATCTCCCTTGAACATGATTATATATATTTTTACTATTTAATGCAATTGAATATATCATGAAAGCTTCCTCAGTTCTCACTCTTTCCTTTGTCTTTTCAAACAGCCTTCCTTCACATCTACACTTCCTTTTTACTGTGTTACCAGGCAAACTGTTGTTGCTTTCTTTGCATTTTCCCCTTTCTTCATTTTATTTAGCCCTTAGAATTGCTTCTTTCTTATTTCTCCTTTCATCATCATCATTATTATTATCAATTTAAAAATCTTTATTCTGATTAATCAATATTTTTTTATTTCATTGGACCAATTCTCTTAATTTTCTTCAACTTCACCAAGTTTCTGAAAGGGAGCTACTTTATATATATATATAGCCTCCATTTCAGATCTTGTAATTTGATTTTATTTTTCTTGTAATGCAGTGGTTCCTTGTATCACCTCAAGTCTTATGGTTCTATGCTGATATTTGCATATTGAAGAAGATACTTATTTTAAACTTTGAAGTATGTGACTGTGCGTGTTTTCCCCTTGAAATTTTTTTCTTTCTCTTCTATTTTCTTTTTTAATTTTTTGTTTGTTTTTCAGTGTGTCTGTCCAGAGGTTCTAGACAGTTGGTTGAGTGTGGTTCCTCTCCAGTGCTGATAGCTTCAAAAACCACAAAAGCCAGTGCAGTACAAGGTTGGAGTTTTCTGCTTCCTGTAAATACTTCAGTGTCGGGAAATACAGATTATAAATGGAACTATCACTCAGCAAGAGAGTGTGTCTGAAGCCCATAACTTCCGAGGACTGCCTGTGGATCCACTGTGGATTATTTGGAGCCTATGTCCAATGTCAGCCTACAGTAATGTAAGTCAAATTTGTCACACATGACCTCTGCATTTCCATTTGACCCAGGTGGATCTAGCATCACATTACAAATTTAACCTGGGGCTATGGGCTACGGAGGTTTTCCTAGTGTTGGGTTTTATTTTGTCTAGCCTGGCATTGGAAAATAAGGCAAAGTTCTATAGTCACTTGTCTTTTTTTCTGTGCCTGTTCCTGTTAGGAAAGGTTGCATGGGTAATAAAAACTGGCCTCACCTTCTTTCTCAATGTTCTTATTGTCATGGAAACTAGAAACTGTGATCTCTTATATAATTTGTTATGTGTTTGGATAGTTATTCAAACTTATTTTTTTTTTTGTGGAGAGATAATGAGTGCGGGGTTCAGCTCTACCTTCTTGATTTACTCTCCTCTTGTAGTATTTTTCCTTCTCCTTTTCACCACCCCAAATAAGAATGTGGCACACTAGTTATTCTTTTACAGTTGTTATGAAAGGCATTGCAACTTCTAATCATTATTACATAGAGAATAGAGAGGATATCAATCATAATGTGGGAAAGGGAGAAAATAAAATCATAGATGCCATGTATATTTACATTTTCTCCCTTAGAATTAAAAATAAAGGATGAGACTTAGAAATTATGTTCAATTTTGAAGTAATTTTTACTCTAAAAATCTGCATTTAGTTTTTGTTAGTTAGGAACTTAGACAATTTACTCTTTATGAAGAAAAATAGAGGATATCACACATATTCTCGTTTTACTTCGGAGAAAAATCTAAGAAGACTGAGAACTGAATGCAGAGACTAATAATTGTCCAAAATCCCAATATGCAACTGTTATATGCTCAGCCCTAAATAAGGCATTCATATAGCCCCCCCCCCAAGGCTCAAGGAATATTGTGGAAGAAAGTGTGTAAAGATTGTAAGACCCCGGGAGTGGCAGGAATGGTATGAAATTCTATTAGACATTACATGTATGTTTTGTTCATGAACTCAAAACACTTGGAGCTACAAGCTCAAGTCTACTCACATTATGTACATGTGTGAAATGATTTAAACATGAGTGAAAATATTCCTAAAACACTTTAAAGCTTATCTAATCCTGCTATTGATAAGCAGCTGAAAGTTAAACTCAAATTTATAAGAATTCTAAGCCAAGTTTGTTGGGTTTTCCCATATCATATACATTGGAGATGTAGCTCTACTAAAAAAAAATTGCATATACCATCTTATGCGTCTTTATCTTCCAATAAGAAATTATTTTGTACTGTTTTTACCTGTGTGTGCGGTTATTTGTATTCAGACACGTGTGTGTGTGTGTGTGTGTGTGTGTGTGTGTGTGTGTGTGTGTGTGTGTGTGAAGGAATATAAATAGAACACAAGAATAGCAAAGATGATTTTACTATAAAATATCATATTGGTTTAATGAAAATAAATGTATCAAGGGGAAGGAAACAGAAAGCAAACTTCCAATAAATATTATTTCTAAATTTTATAATCAAATTAGAAGACTTCAAAGACAAATTTTATTGTAGATCTTTATTAGATAGACTATCTTGAATAATTTTTTAAAAATTCAAACCATACAATTAATTCAATAGCCCTCTTATAAGCCTGTAAAAATACATTTCCATGTTTTTTTGTTTAGTGGTACATTGCTAAAGTAATTAAACTGAGTATTTTAAGTTACAGAAGGTAAGACATATGCTAGGTTCAGAAGTCCAAGAATATTTTAGAGGAGTTGAAAATATTAATCAAATCTTATAACTTAGATGTTATAATAACTGTTTTCTTGGTCAGAAATATGTCTGTTAGCAAATAAATATTACAAAAATGTTAGAACAGAAAGTCAGTCTGCTACAGAGATCATGCATGGGAGTAAAACAAAGACAATGTTTCTAGTCAAAATGAATGTTATTTTAAGACTAGCACAATTATAAGGAATATCTTAAAGTTGTTTGGTTCACTGAGTAAAAAAATTATACATCATTGTATGTTTGCCAAAGTTGGGTTACAGTTTTCAATTTCTATAACTTTTATGAAAAGAAAAAATGTTTTCCAACCATTCTATTCCTAACTTAAAAAGCTTACAAAGAAGAATGTCATTTGGATTTTTATATCCATGTGCTTATAAGCTAATGAAATTCTTTATGATAATATTACTTTACAGTCTTCTTTCTGATGATTTTAGCTATCCAAATAATTGTAAAGCCATTTTAGTTTATTAATTATTATTATCATTATTAATTATATGCTCATGACCTGTGTGCTGATATATATTTACCATGGATTCACATATGCCTCAATGTACATGTGGTGATCAGAGGACAAACTTGCAGGGTAGAATTCTCTTGTCCTTTTTACAGTCTTTCATTGGTCTAAAGTATATCATATGGTAGCCTTTAGATATGTTCTACAGAGGTCTTATGTTCCAATCTCAGCATTTACAGTAAATCTTTATTTTTTTATTTTTTTAAATTTTATTTTATTAATCCTAGAAACATACAAGAAGAAAATGATGATAGGCAGATATGGGCCCAGAGGCACAGCTCAAACTATGGCATCAGCCAAGGACAATACAGGCCGTAAACTTCAAACCCCTACCCAGATCTAGACAATGGACAGGACATTCTCCACAGTTGAGTGGAGAGTGGGGTCTGACTTTCTCACGTACTCTGGTGCCTCATATTTGACCACATCCCCTGAATGGGGAGACCTGGTGGCACTCAGAGAAAGGATAGCAGACTATAGTAATTCTTTACGCAGTCACGACCGTTTCAAAGTAGCTGAATTCTATCTTAACATCCTGTTTAGTGGAATTACTGTTCTATTTTATTCTCACAGTATTTCTTTGTTTAAACACTTTTTTTCTTTGAAGCTAAAAATTTCAGGCCAACATATCATAATATTATGGTTATAGAACATAAAAATTTTCCTAGGTGAATAATCAGAAAAACAATATTTTCCTCCTACTTCTCTTTACATCTTAAATCATTGATCCAATAGTCCTTGCTCTTAAGAAAGAAAGAAAAGAAAGAAGAAAGAAAGAAAGAAAAGAGAAAGGAAGGAAGGAAGGAAGAAGCAAATAAATGTACAAAGAAGTAAAAAGAAAACATTGCATATTGGAACAGATTAATAATGTTCCAAGAATGTGGATTTTAGCATATGCTACTTCAAATTGTGGTACTTTAGCATTTGAGAAATCACCAGAATCAAGATCATTCTCACTATTCTACTGATGCTTCCCTCAAAAACCCAAAGGGTAACATTTAAAATATTATCTTTTTTCCCTTGAAACACACTGTGAGAACATTATGTTCTAAAAGGAAAATGGTGTCATTGTCCACAAGGACTGAGAAACATGGGTAAGGGTCTAACATGAGAGAATTTTTTAAAACTCTCTTCAGTTAAACGTTTATTATTTATCTCATTAGGACTGTACTCTCTTCATCAAATTTAATCTTAAATACACACAGACACACACACACACACACACACACACACTTATACACACACATATGCTTTACTGTCTTTTGTGCCTTCATTTTTATAGATTCCTGTGCTGCATAAAACTTATAAAATTTTATGTGCCTTTTTTCCATTGTTAATTTGTCTTTTCTGGCAGATGGCCATAAACTTGAAGTAGCTTAGAAAAGAAACTTATCTTCCCTTTTAGAACTTTGTTCAAGGCTTGGAAGATAGTGTAACTTATTTGACATTTCAAAATGACATTCTCCTCTTCTATAAACACACACACACATACACACACACACACACAAAACCCACATGCACATATACACACACCAACACATGCACACACACATATATAGGCATAAAAACATGCATGTATACATACATATACGGATGGCAGAGGAACATAGTAATATGGTAAATTTTCTGAGCATAGGCTATTGCCACACATTTTTCTGAAGCAAATTCCTTGACCACCAAGAATGCTGTGGAATACCATGATGATAGAACAAGTCCTTTAGTGCAAATATAACTGGTACTTTTGGAAGAAATATTTCTCACAGGAAAAAGTCCAGAGAAAGTTCCTCTACCATTAAAACTAAAGTGTTTTACTCTTTCTAATTGAAATAATTTAATGTGATCAACCTGCCAGCATGTAGCTGACTAATTTATGTCACAAAAGCTGTTGTATCTGGCTGTTGGTTTTAGTCTCCACTGTTGGTATTTGTGGTTCTCAGCAGTAGCTGTAACCAAGGTAAAGACGACAAGGATCAGTTCATGCCTATGATCCCTTGCAAAACTTCCCTCTGGAAATCCCTAAGAATGCAGTATTGATACTGACTTATTGTTTTTCTAGGCAGAAGCATTTATAGTTGATTCCACTGGATCAGCACTCAGCCATAATTCACACAATAGTCTGGGAACCAATCTGAAGAGTTTGCCAGATGGTGTATATATCTGTCCCAGTTATGCATTCCTGAATTGGAGAAATAACCACAGGCATTATGCACTCTATTAGATAAACTTGCAGTAAAATTCTGTTGATTTTCTGTCCCCACAATCTTCTGTTCTAACTAAGGGATCATACTGATGGTTTTGGTTAACTTGTAGTGTCAGTTCACAGCCAGAATACACTAGTTGAGAAAAAAAATCTCCTTATTATTCAATGCAAGGGCATTTTGATAAAGGGTGACAGGAGATCAGTGATATATATATATATATATATATATATATATATATATATATATATATATACATATATATACATATATATAGTGTGTATGTATGTGTATGTATGTATATGCATTGTTCAGTTTGACATGTGCATTGGCTTCTTTATGGGAACCAATATCAAAGAAATTTTGTTATAACTCTGTTGAAATTGTTGGTTTGTTGAAGATATGACAGTTAGTTTTGTAACTAATATGAAATATTTTCACATTTAATTTTTAACTCTTTTCAAACCATATTTTTATTTATTTATTTTAAATTTATTTATTTATTCCCTTTACATCCAGATTTCAATACTCCCTCTGCTCCTCCTAGTCCACACATCCACAGACCCTTCCCCACATTATCCCCTCTTCTTCTCCTCAAAATGGGGGAGGTCCCACATGGATACCAACCCACCCTGGTACATTAAGTTGCTACATCCTCTCCCACTAGGCCAGACAAGGTAGTCTGGTTAGGAAAACAGGAGCCAAAGGGAGGTCTCAGAGTCAGGGAGTTCCCCTACTCCAGTTTCTGTGGGACCCAAGTGAAGACCAAACTGCACATCTGCATCTGCTACATATGTGCTGGGAGGCCTAGAACCAATCCATATATTCTCTTTGGTTGGTAATTCAGTCTCTGTAAACCCCAATGGGCCCAGATTAGTTGATTCTGTAAGTCTTCGTATGGAGTCCTTGACCTCTCCTGCTCCCTTTGCATGTACAAATAGAGTAGGAATTTAAGAAACTTGCTGTACACTTTCCTCCTAAGTTCAAAATGTCAATGACAACATCCGCTAAGTCTATGAAAAAGTACTCAGAGTAAAGCATTGGCTCTGCTGTCTAATAAAGTAGCCATGCTTTCTTTGCCTTTGGCAGTTGAGTGACAAAGTTTGACCTTTATAATCTTGAATAATTTAGAAAATTCAATTAATGCCATTTTCACTGTACAGTCTTATACAGAAAAATAAATGCAGGTACAGAGTACAATTTAAGAAATGCTAGAATTCTCTCAGAAATTAATTCTCACAATATATGAAAAGGCACATCTTCTGGAGATAGCCACTGTGGCTAAGTAGGTTTTAAATGAAAAAAATTTACATATACTCTATAATTAGAATTTCATCATTTTAAAAAATATAGTGACTTGAATTTCAAAATTTTCTGTGTAGGTCAACAATTTCATACTCTCATTAAATTATTAGTGGACCCAACTGTTGGAGATCATTTGTACCCAGCCCAAATTGTAACATTATGCATAAATATATATTTGGTATACTCATGTCAATTACCTCAATTTTACAAAACCTTTATTATTTCTACTTTTATTCAAAATACTTAGTGTTCTTTCCCATGGATGTTACCCAAATTTACATCTGTATGAATTATAAAACTAAGCTCTCCTCCTTAGTATAGTATACCTCCATGTCTTAATTTAGGACTACTATTGCTGTGATGAAACATTATGACTAAGAGAAAATTAGGGAGGAAAGTGGCTTATACTTCCACATGATTCAGTGAAGTCAAGATGGAAGTCAACTAGGGTAAGAAACTGGAGTAGCAGATGCAGAGGCATGTAGAAATGCTAATTACTACATTGTTCCTCATGATTTGCTCATTCTACTTTCTTATGAAAGGCAGGACCACCAGCGTAAGGGTATCACCACCCACAATCACCTCCTACTGTACTACAATAGGCTGGGTCTCACCCTCATCAGTCACTAACTAAGAAAATGCGTTATAGTCTAGAATACAGCCCATACGTGTAGAGTAATTTTCTCAATAGACACTCGCTCTTCTCTGATGACTATAAGCTTTGTCACGTTGACAAAAACTACCCAGTACAACTGATCCCTTGTCAATTTAACAAACACATCACTGTTAAGCTACAATCTCCCAAGGTCACCCATCAATACAAACATTACAATTTTTTAAACTTAAAAAGTCCCAAAGTCTTTACAAATTCGAACACTTTAAGATTCATTGTATTTAAATATATGAAGTCTCATTTAAACATTAAACTTATTTTAAAAATTTAGTCACTCAACTGTTGGCTCCTGTAAAGTCAAAAATAAATTAAATGATTTCCTACTTCAACAGCGAAAACACAGGAGATAATCACAATAAAATCAAAGCAAAACTAAAGCCCATCTATGTAAATGACCCAGTGTCTGTCTGAGATGAACTTATGATCCACTGGACTCCTCCAAAGGTATTAGCTCACTTCTCTGGCTCTGCCCTTTGTAACACACACACACACACACACACACACACACACACACACACACACACACACACACACAGAGCTTGTCTTCTAGGCTGGTTGGATCCATGACTTGACTGCTGCTGTTCTTGTTGAACATTCCATGGTTACTTGCATCTCCAAACTTCTGGGGTTTTCTGTTGCAACTGGGATTTACATCCACCAAGCAATATGCCTTCCTAGACTGTCTTCATGGTACCAAGCCTCTAATTCTTTGTGTGTCTATTTCAGTCCTGGGCCTTCTACTGCTACAGAGGCTGCACCTTCACCAGTGGCCTCTCCTGGTTTCTCACATGGCCAAGCTTCAGCTGCCCTTCATCAATCTTTTATGCCTTAAGAACCAATACCGTCTGCGTCAATCTTACACCACCAAGTTCAGTCACCACCATGAGGTGAGATCTTAGCTACCGTTGGGACACAGCTTTTCTGTGCTAACCCTGAGGAAGGACTTCCCAGAAGATTTTACTTCATTGATGCCAGTTGCCTTTCAATAACACCTGACTATTCAGCTCCAGCTGACCAATGACCTGGTAGAGTCATTGTTTCCCTCTGAAACTTCACAAGCCAAACCTTTGTCATCTGCACTGATCTCAACCAACCTCCCAAGCTCCTACAGAAAATATGACTGAGGGTTCAAAGCTTAGTGGCTTTTTAACTCAAAATTCCAAAGCCCTTCTACAATCCTCCCCCAAAACATTGTGGGATCTATTACATATCCCTACAGATCTATTCCCTACAACTCTGGTACCAATTTCTATATTAGTTAGGTTTCTTTTGCTATTATGAAACACTGTAACAAAATGAATTGGAGAAGATAGTGTTTATTTGTCTTACACTTCATATTTGTTAGGGTTAATAATATCTACAATGGACTAGGCCCTCCCTCACAAATCACTAATTATGAAAATGCTCTATACCCTTAGCTACTGCCTGTTCTTATATGGCTATTTCTTCATTTGATGTTTCCTCCTCTCTTTGTGTCAAACTAACATGAAAGTAGCCATCACAATCCTTATGATACATAGTTGACATTTCACCATTAGTGTCTTAATCAAGTCTTGGATTTTAGAAGCAATAAGACATGTTAGTTATGGATTCTAAGGAAAACCAATACTGCATTGGTTGCCACTGACACAGAAGAAATCATTATAGGTTCTCTAGGAAATGTCACCTTTAGGGCTCTCTCATATTGATAAAAGAATTAAGACTCAACTCAAAGTAAATGTGATACATTACAAGCAGATGGGTTCTAGAGATATGTTACCTATAATAGCTTAAGGGATCTAGAGAAAGATTTGGCATTGTTTTGGCCATATAGATATAATAAAAGTCCTTTACACTATTAGTCCTGGTTGTGGGAGACAGAACATGGCCTGGTGCTTCAGATAATGTACACCAACAGGCTGTTAATCACTCTACTTCACAGCCTTCTGGGTGGAAAAACAGGTTATACATCTTTTCCTATGAAAGGACCATCCTGTAGGCTTAACTTTTCTGGTTTTCCTGGAAATACGTGGCTCAAGGGCCTTCATGTTTCCATAAGCCCACATGCATATGCTAGCCCACAGCATCTAATTCTTTTTTAGTTAGTTCTCCGAGTACACAAGCAGACAACTTGCATCACTGTGTGTTTGATTGACATTCAAACTAGGCCAGATGCAGGATGAGGCTCTACAGTTGCCTTTCATTTGCTTCAAACCTGCAACTATGGAGAAGAGAGTCACCCTGGGGAACAGAGGTCAGTTATAGATCATTTATATGATGCTTTAGGTAAGAGTTTAGATTGTGGTGTGAGCTATATTGCTCTAACATTCCTTTCACATCATAATAGCATAATTTATGTGCCAACATAGGAAAAATTCTATCTTTCTCCTTTAAATTATTTGTATCCGATATATTGTCAGAGAAATTAAATATATATGTAAATAACATGCTTAAAAGTTTTCATTTCTAGCAAAGCTCAGCATGATCTCAATAATATGTTCCCATGACCTACTCCTTGAGAAGCACTGAATTTAGTTATCTGCATGTTACTGACAGAAACTTGATAAAAACTGCTTAAAATTCATCCATTTGTGTTACTTAAAAGTGTAGAGGTAACAGATCCAAGATGGTGGCTCCGATCACACACTAAAGCTTAGTTGTTTATGGGTTAAGATGTTTTTAAGTAAAGATGTTTTAAGTTAATAATCATGGGCAATGATAGGTATTGATTTACATTCAGAAATTTAGACACACCAAGACAGGAAAGATGTCTTCTTCAAGGCTGTCAAATACAAATAGCCAAAACACTAAGGATGTAACATTTATATAATTCCTGATTTTGTCATGATTTTCTTGGTATAGGTAGTTTATTGTATATATGTGTAATAATATACATTTACATGTAAAAAATAAAAAATGTTTAGGGAAAAAGTAAACAGAAAAAATTGTAGAGTTAGGAAATACTGCTGGAGGAAAAACTGTACATCTATGAAGTAGTTCAGGGACCCAGATGTCTCTACAATGTTACTGTATTATTTCCATTGGAATGAATAATTGGAGACCACATGCCTAAATTATAGAACATAAGACTTACTATTTTGGTATAAAAAGTATAGGTATTGTAAGACCATTATGTTTCTCTGTTAGGATGCTACAGCTATAGTATACATTAATTACACACCATTGATAACTTTAGGAATGTCTGAGAAATGCCTAGGCATATCCTATTGAATTATTATTCATACCTTTTTTTCTTCACACATAATGCACTTTATTTTACAAGTTAAAGTTATGTGACAATCCTGCATTCAAATTTCCTATTAGGACCAAAGTTTCACACCAGCATGAGCTCCTTCCCTGTTTTGATAATTAACCTAGCACTCATAACTTGGCCTTTATTAGCTTACCAATGATAGTAGAACATGACACCCTGTTAAAATGTGTTTGGCGTAGCATGGACCATGCCCACATAAAATTCTGTAGGCAACTAATATCTATCCTCTGCCAGTTCTGCCATCTGGCTCCTCCATGACCTACCTATATCTTCACAGACAATTCTGTTTCCTGAGCCACACATAGTTAAAATTTAACCATAAATAATCATATAGTGGCTTTTATATATACAGAGGAAGGAAGGCCATACATCGCTCATTTTAAATCAAAAGTTGGAAACGATCAAGGCTGATCAGTAAGGCTGGTTGAAAGCCAAGATTGGTCAAAAAACAAGGCCAAACTGTTAATCAAGCTGTTTTTGAAAAGGGGGGAAAACTTGAAGACAACTAAAAATTCTGTTTTTAGTAATCACAAGGATGACAGGAAAGCAAAGCAGACATGTGGCTGGTATGGGGAGTGCAGCAGTGTTTGCATAAGTCCACAGAATTTCCTTGAACTACAATCTAATCCACTGTCTAATGCAGAGCAAGATCTTTACTCTTGGGCTTAGCTGGTTTTCTCATTATTATGACAAAATAGACATAAAGAAAACTACTTTGGGAAAGAAGGAAGGAAGAAGGGAGGGAAAAAAGAAAGAAAGGAAGAAAAGAAAGAAGGAAGAAAGGAAGAAAAGATGGAAGAGTTTATTTTTCTTCAGTATTAAAGTATATAATGCAAACCGAAGGGTAAGGCAAAAGAGGCTACCTGCTCATATCCATCAGTATCACGAAACAGAGGAAGGAGAACTCGGACGCTCATGTGTTCTCACTTTTTGCTTCTAATTCAGTTTCTGGCCAAAAAACTGAGATGACCTGTAGTGGATGTAAATACGTTTTTGATTTGATGCCAAGTATGGGATGCAAAACTGCCTCATGTGAGGGTGAGAGTTCCTGATGTCTGTCCACTAGGAGGGGAACAGCCTTGGCAGAGGCACGGTCTTTGCCAGTTGAAAAACATCCTGTATGAACTATGGAAGGGTATAAAAAATAGACCCCAAAACAAAGAGGGGTCACTTTTGCATTGCTTCTCATCTCTTGGCTTCTTCATTTTGTATCTCTAGAGAGAAATGCTCCAAGTATGCATCCAGTTTGGGGCTGCTATTTTCTGTTTGACTTGACTACTGGAATCCTGATGAAGAATGAAACTGCCCCAAGGAACTGACTCTAAGAAGGTCTCCTCCTGCTCCTATTAATGTTATTTCTCTTCTACCTAGGATTGCTGGGTTGGATAGGCTGAAGCTGCTTTAAGGAACTCCAAATAAAGTAGGTTTTAAAAAGATTAAAGCTTACATTAACTCCTTTTGTTGATTTTGATGAGAATGGCCCTATAATCATATGTATTTGAATGTGTGTCTCTCATTTGGTAGATTGTTTTAAGAAAGATTAGGAAGTGTAGCATTTTTGTAAGTTTTAAAAGCCCACTCCAAATCCGATGTCACTCTCTTTCTGCCCCTGCCTGTCAATAAGTATGTAAGTTCTTATCTGCTCCTTCAGTGCAATGGTTGCCTGCTGCCACCAGAGTCTCCACTAAAATGGTCATGGACAAACCCTCTGAAAGTGTAAGCAACCTCCCAATTACATAATTTCTCTTATAATTAACCTTGGTTTGGTATCTCTTCACATCTATAAAACAGTAATTAAGACACCCCCTAAGTTATTTCTCTCTAAAGTGCCCTCACAGAGACACATGAAGGAATGCCTCACTAACGCCTTTAGCATTTCTCACTACAGTTCAGGTGACTATCAAAATTAACTCTAAGTACCTATAAACAAGATGATGTTGTCACTTTTCTCCCCTGCCATTTAACCTACAGCAATACAGCAAAACCATACAACTCCTGGTGCTGTACTAAACTTTATAGAAGAAATATGACTTTCAGTATTTGAATTGATTTAGTTACACTGCTATCCTGAATTGACACATTCATTGTTAGATGGTAGAGAAAGAAAACTACATTGTAGCTTCACTTATCTTTAATTATAAAAGCAAAGGGGAATAAATTAATTATTTATACTTTCCAATTGTTGTTCTAGTTCTTTTATATTAAATGTTTATAAATACTCGATAGCAAATAAAATACACATTTTAATTGAAAAATAACGATTATACTTTCATTAATTTTGTGGAGGCTTACAGCAGGTGGAAGGTATTAAAGAAATTTCTGATACCAACAAATATTTGGTCTTGAGATGTAAGGGGGATGTCATCTCAGCACAAAAACCTGCAGAGTGAAAAGCATGTCTCCATCCAGGAGCTTAGGACTTGCGTGGGGTTTTAAATAAAGATGCTTCTTGGTAGTCACACTAAATAGCAGAGCCTTAGTAAGGCAAGAGAACTGAGTATAATAATGGAAAGAAGATGACATCAAGTATTTTCATAGCTGGAAAAGAGAAGCCAGTTATGGGCTCACAGTGTTTAGTAGCAGGCTGAGTCTTGTCAGGATCTAATGCAGCCAATGATTGTAAGTTGAAGCCAGTCATCATTTGCTGTTCAGAATACCTTACTATGGCACTTAATCTATTTTGCATGTGTTTCCACAGTGAAATTTACCTTGAATGACAGACCGTCTGCATACAGTGCTTAGCTGAGTAGTTTAAGACTCCATTTTAAAACTCTTGCTCAAAAAAAAAATGTGATTCCTTTAAGATACTGCTACTCATTGACACAATACTTAACCTCATACAGCAATGGAAAGTTACAGTGAGATTACTGTTGTTCTCTTGCCTTGTATCATCTATTCTGCTGGCCATAGATGAAGGATCAATTGAAAATTTAAAGTCTTGTTATTAAGGAAATATGTTTCACAAGGTAATGGCTGCCATTGGTGGTCAGTCTTCTGATTATATTTACTATGAACAGCTTATAATTATTTTGGTGCTTATTATTCAATTGCTAGCATATCATTAAAAGACATAGATACATGTTAATTTTTTAAATATTCCTTAAAATATGGGACTGGCCATAAATTATCCCTCTAAGATATCTTTTACGTCCCAGCCCCACATCCCATGCCAATTGCTTTAATAATTCCTAGCTAGGTTACTTTATATCCAATATCCTATAAATACTTGCACATGTTTCTCATCATAAAAATACTTGAATATACATTAATAACAATTTGAAGGGAGTGATAAAATTTATTGTTTACTAAAATTTAATAATTCATCCATATACGTATATCAATCAATAGCCATAAATTAGTATTAGAGTGAAATCAAGCTGTAATTCTATGTTTAATGATATGATTTAAAGCCAAGCAGAGTAAGGACATGGATCAGAAGCTGAGAGGTAAGTTACATATAAGAGTAAGATATTTCTAGGATGTTAACATTTCCCATTTGATGACCTGGATCCAAATTATTTCCAGATGCCAATAGCAATGTGTAATCATAGACTGTATAATGGCAAAGAAGGAAATGTGGAACTCTTGGGGACTATTAGAGACTGGCAATTGAAATGCAGTTTTGATAACAGAAGAGTCTTGTTTTGTTGTTGTGTAAGCACTGAGAACAAGAGTTCAGATTTCAGCACTCATGTACAAAAATATTACAAATATGTTTTAACCCCAGCACAAGGATTAAGAGATAGTTCAATCCTAGAGCCTCAGTGGCCAGGCAGAATAAACAATAATTATGTTCTAAGTTCAGTAACAGATGCTGTTTCATAAAGAGGAGTAATGTAGAAATAGATAGAAGAAGATACTAAATGTTGAGTTCTGGTCTTCGCATTCACAAAAGCAGGCAAATGCACCAGCACATACATGTACACACAACTACTAAACAGATACACACACACACACACACACACACACACACACACACACACACACACAAGTAAACAAAAGTTGCATTCATTTCCCTATTATGCATTTAAATTGATATTTATATTCTTATCATAGTCTCCACTTACCTAATCTAGATGATAAGGAATTTATGAAAACAATATGTAGGAAATGAATAAGAGAATAGCAGCCATGTGAGAACTGAAGGTAGTTTTTACTGCGTAGTTGATTTTTCATGTTCAGAAATCATTTAAACCTTCAGCTCATAGGGTATCAAGTCTCTTCCTGGTAGCCTGCTATCCTTCCTCTGAGTGCCACCAGGTCTCTCCCTACAGGGGACACGGTCAAATATGAGGCACCAAAGTTCGTGTGAAGTCAGACCCCACTCTCCACTCAACTGTGGGGAATGTTCTGTCCGTTGGCTAGATCTGGGTAGGGGTTTAAAGTTTACCACCTGTATTGTCCTTGGCTGGATACCCTATGAGCATATACAGGAGGAGGTAATCCCCCTCAGGAACAGTCATAGGGGAGGGGAATAAGGGGAAAATGGGAGGGAGGGAAGAATGGGAGGATACAAGGGATGGGATAACCATTGTGATGTAACAAGAATAAATTAATAAAAAATAAAAAAAAAACCCTTCAGCTCAATAGGCATAATTTCTTTAGTAATAAGGATTTATCTCCTAGTATGCTTCCTGTGATTCTCAGCTCCATGATATCTTACCTGTCATTGGTAGCAAGAATACCAATCATTGAGCATACCCTAGTAACTTTTCAAAAATGTAGTCAAAATCAGATTTCAGTTTCCTGTGACCCACTCTGCTGATGCCCAGGCTTTCACTCATGCCTTTTGGCTTTATGCTGTCATTTGCTTTGATCTCAGATTACCTTTTCCAAGCCTCTATTTTTTTCTCAAATGCCACTGCAGTCCTTCTTCCTTCGAGTCATAGGTCAAAGAGTTGCCTGTGTTGCACTTAGTTAGCAGTTAAAAACAGATAACTGTCTTGATGTTTTTCACACAATTGTATAATTATTTAATTACTCTTTTTAATTTTCCAGCTGGAGCATGGCATAAATTCCCTGTAATAGAAGAATCACCTTATGAATTTTTGTAGCAGAACTGATCATCAAAGAAGTGTCAACGGCAGAACTTTCTTTTCATTATACAATGACAACTTAAGTGGTTGAAAGTCTTTATTAAGTCATACCTGTTTGAGAAAATCATCAGCTGTAACTAACTAGGAGTAAAAAATGTGCCTGCTCTGTCATCAGCATGAGCACTGAATTCTTATGACAAGGCCAAAAGGGTCACAGGGAATGACAAGAGTGGGGAGCATGAATCACAGCCACAGAAACTTAAAATGATTCAGAAACATAATTATTCCTGCCAACAGACATGCCATTTGTAGAAATTCTGTAATTAAGGAGCTGTACTAAGGTAAAGCTATAATGTATTTAAACAAAATACCCTGAATTTACTAACCATCCTAACTATTTCAGTTTTTTTTGACTATAGGAAAGCATATAGATGACAGAGGAAGTGCCATGCTGTCAGTCTACTCCCAGACAGCGACTAGGTAGCTATGTGGATGTGCTTCCTAGTTTTGTTTGTTTGTTTTCCAGTTCCTGCTCAGTCAACATTAATATACATTGGTTTACCATTGTACACTAGACCACGTAATATTTAAAGGGCAATCCATTAAAATAACAGCTGACTTCTCAATGAAGACTTTTAGATGCTCTATGGAAACTAATAGACCATAGGTACCAGCCAAGACTAAGATACCCAGTAAAAGTTTAAGTCACAATGGTACATGAGCCCAAATTTAAGCATTATATACCTACAAATCAAGCTCTAAGGAAGGTGCTTGAAGGAAAACTACAATCTAAAAAATTAAAACTAAGAAAACAATGAATACATAATACTAAACCAGTAAATCATAAGAATGGGGCAACCCACTCCATAGCAAGAAAATAACATGAACCAACAAATACTGTTGAGTGATAACTCTCAACATCAGTGGTCTTAATTTCCCAATACAAAAAGACACAGAATAACAGATTAAATGTGAAAAAAAAAGATCCAACATTCTTCTCCATTCAAGAAATATTTTAACATTGTAGATAGACATCACTCCATAGTAAAGATATTCTAAGAAAATTACCTAAAATGCAGTCTGGAGTAGCCATTTTAATATCTCACAAGCTATACTGCATACCAAAATTAACCATAGGACATAAGAAGGCCCTACATACTCATTAAAAGAAAATTTCAACAATAAGATGTAATTTTAAGCATTTATGCACCAAACACAAAGGTAGCCATATTGATTAAAAGAAACACTACTAAAGCTAAAATCACTTATAGATCTTCATTCAGTGGTATTAGGTGACTTTAAAACAAATTCTTCACCCATAGACAGGTCATCCTGGCAAAAACTGAACAAAGAGATGCTGGAGCTAATTCTGTAAACAAAGGTATCTAATAGACACTTACTGGATGTTTATCCAAATTCAAAATAATATGCCTTATTGGCACCTCACGAAACTTTATACACAATTGACCACATACTTGCACAAAAAAGCAAGTTTCAACAGATAGAAAAATTTAAATAATACCCTGCATTCCTACCCACAGAGTAAAGCTGGATATCAACAACAACAAAAACAAAAGAAAGCTTACAAACTCATGAAAACTGAATAATCCTATACTGAATAATAAAAAAAGGTCAAACCAGAAATTAAGAAATAAGTTAAAACTTTCTAGAATAAGATGAAAATGAATATACAACATATTCTAACTTAGAAGACATGAATAATGTAGTTTTAGACACAAGTTCATAGTTACATCTATGTAACAGGCCAAGGATCAGTTTATTATCTGTTTTTATGTTGAGGTCTTTGATGCACTTAGATTTGAGTTTTGTGCAGAGTTATAGATAAGGATCTATTTAGATTTTGTTTTTATTAAATATTTTTATTTTTACATATATTTATATTATTACACTTATATACAATAAACTACGTAAAGCAAAAAGAACCATGACACAATCAGGAATTACATATATGTTACATTCTTAGTGTTTTGGCTATTTGAAGAAAACATCTTTCCTATCTTGGTGAGTCCAAACTTCTGAATGTAAATCAATCTTCATTACATCTTGTCATTATCAACTTAAAATATGTATCTATACCTAAAAACATCTTAACCCCTGAACAACTAAGCTTCATCGTAAAACTAAGCTACCTGGTCTTCAACCTCATCAGACACTTGAGACGGAATAAACTTGACTATCTGAGTATGTTAGGAGTGCAGGTTAGTAGCTTCCCAAATGAGATGACAGAGACAGTTTGTTACCTGAATAGTCACTCAAAACTTTCTATAATGTTGGAGCATCAGCTTCACCCTTCACCAATCTATCTGACAAACATATTTGTGAGGCAGGAACTATTTGCATTTTTCTATATGCCAACTTCCACTTATTCCACAATCATTTCTTAAAGATGCTTTCTTTTACCTATTGTATAATGCTGGCTTCTGTACAAAAAAAGAAAAGAAAGGGGAAAAGAGAGACAGGTATTCATAAATGTGTGAATTTACATCTGGGTCTTCAATTCAATTCCATTGATCAATCTTTTCTTTTTTTAATGCCAATTCCATGCAATTTTTATTACTATGGTTCTATAGTAGGGCTTGAAATCAGGGATGGTGAAACCTCCAGATGTTCTTTTATTGTATAGTATTGTTTAAATATTCCACTGTGTTTATTTGTTTGTTTTTCAATATGGAGGTGATAATTTCTTTAAGGCTTGTAAAGAATTCTGTTGAAATTTTAATGGTGACTGCATTGATTTGTAGAATGTTTTTGATAAAATGGCTATTTTTGTCATATTAATCCTACCAAACTATGAGATTTAGAGATCTCTCTATCTTCTGATATCCTTTTCAATTTCTTTCTTCAGACATAAAGTTCTTATCATACAGGCCTTTCATTTACTAGGTTAAAGTTACTCCAAGATATTTTATATTATTTGTGATTATTGTGAGGGGGATTGTTTCCATGATTCATTCTCAACCTCTTTGTCATTTATATGTAGGAGAGTTACTAAATTTTTCAGTTAATTTGTATCTATGCATTTTCCTGAAGTTGTTTATCAGCTGTAGGAGTATTCTGGTAGAATTTTGGGGGTGCACATATACTATCATATAATTGGAGAATAGGGAGACTTTGATTTCTTCCTTTCCAATTTGTATTCCCTTGATCTCCTTTAGTTTTCTTATTGCTTTAGCTAGAAACATAAGTACATATATTGGATAGATATGGTGAGAGTAGACAACCATTTCCTGTTCTCAATTTTGGTAGATTTTTTTTACATTGAGAAAAATTTTATTAATTTATTCATATTACATCTCAATTGTTATCCTATCCCTTCTATCCTCCCATTCCTCCTTCCCACTTTCACCCTATTCTTCTCCCCTATGTCTGTAACTGAGGGGGACTGCCTCCCCCTGTATATGATCAAGTCTTTCTTTGGTAGCCTGCTGTCCTTCCTCAGAGTGCCACAGGGCCTCCCCATCAAGGAGATTTGGTCAAATATTGGACACCAGAGTTCATGTGAAAGTCAGTCCCTGCTTGCCACTCAACTGTGGAGAATGTCCTGTACATTGGCCAGATCTGGATAGGGGTTCAATGTTTACTGCACATATTGTCCTCGGTTGGTGCCATAGTTTGAGCAGAGCCCCTGGGCCCAGATCTGCCCATCAGAATGTTCTTCTTGTAGGTTTCTGGGACTCTCCACATCCTTTTATTTCCCTATTCTCCCATACATCTCTCACCTAGAGTCCCAATAGGTTGTCTTCACATTTATCCCAATTTCCTGGTAGGTGAAGACTTTCATGGGACATGCCCCTTAGGCTTATGTCCAATTATAAGTGACTATATAACAAATCTAGCTGGCGCTATCTCAGAAAACTGGGAATAGGGCATCCTCAAGTCTACTCCTTGGAATATACCCAGAAGATGCTCCAGCACACTACAAGGACATATACTCCACCATGTTCATAGTGGCCTTGTTCATTATAGCCAGAACCTGGAAACAGCCTAAGTGTCCATCAGTAGAAGATTGGATAAAAAAAACTGTGGTACATTTACACTATGGAATACTACTCAGCTTTTAAAAACAAGAATTCCTGAAATTTGTGGACAAATGGATGGAACTAGAAAGGATAATAATGAGTGAGTTAACCCAGAAGTGGATTTTGGTGTTTTGAGTTTCTCTTGTTTTTGGCATGGTCTGGTGCTTTGTACTCAGATGTTATTTGCTTACCCCTGAGATTCTTACTATACTACAAGTTGTCCCTCACATATACCAAAATGATGGCATGTAACTTTGCTCTAAAATTATCCCTGATTAGGTAAATAAACTGGCCTAAACACCTGGGTAGGGAAGAAGTGAGGTAGGAGGAGTTAAGGTTCATGGGCTTGGAGGACAGAGAATCACAGGGGGAAAAGAGAATAGAAGAAGGAGACACAAGAGATAGGTAGAGGAAAGGAGAAGAAGAAGGCCAAGCACCACATATGTTAGCATAAAGATGAACAACATGACCAGGAGGAATTTTTCCTGTGAAAATTTGCATGAGTGGAGAGAAGCAGCCCAGATGGAAAACATGCATGTATTTATATTATTTTGGATGGGAAGTAGCCTAGAGAGTGCAAATGGCCTAGGATGTGTGTTAGGGGGATAATGAGGTAATATAGGGGGTTAATATCTACCCAGCCCTAAGTGAAATAAGGCTTATGAAAAAGCTATCAGATGTTTGTGTCTTTTATTGTTATAGTGAGTTAAATAATTAAGTCATAATAATCTATGGATTACTAGTAGATATTAATAGCCTTTATATTTTTTACAGCATTCTCTCCATTTAATTTGATGTTGTTTATAGGCTTGCTATAAATTGTCTTTATTATGTTTAAGTACACCCCTTGTATCACAGATCTGTCCAATAGTTTTATCAGGAATGGCTTTTGGATTTTGGCAAAGGGTTTTTCAACATCTAATGAGATGATTATGTTTTTTTCACTTTCAGTTTGTTTATATGATGGATTACATTGATGAATTTGTGTATATTAAACCATCCCTGCATGTCTAGAATGAAGCCTACTTGATTATGGTGGATTATTTTCCAATGTGTTTTTGGATTTAGATTGCCAGTATTTTATGATTTTTGCATCAATTTTCATGACAAAATGAGTCATGGTAGGCACCCACTTGTTCACTTGATCTTGAAGTGATCTTGAAGTGAAGGCCATGAGAAGTAACCCTTCCCTGATATTGTCTGGAAGGCCAGGACCCAGACAATGAATGAATAGTGCAGAGACCTAGGTTAGAAACACACACACACACACACACACACACACACACACACACACACACACACCAATGAAATGATTCCTAATGGTATTCTGCTATACTCATAGATCGGTGCCTAGCCCAGTAGCCATCAGAGAGGCTTCACCCAGCAACTGATGGAAACACATGGAGAGCCCCACAATCAAACATTTGGTGTAGCTTGGAGAATCCAATAGAAGAAGAGGAGGAAGGATTTTAGGAACCAGAGGGGTCAAGGACACCAGAAGAAAACCTACAGAATCAACTACACTGGGCTCATAGAGGCTTACAGAGACTGGACGGCTAACCAGAGAGCCTGCGTGGTAGTGACTTAGGCCTTTGCACATATGTTACAGTTGTGTGGCTTGGTCTTCTTATGGGACTCCTAACAGTGGTAGCAGTGGCTGTCTCTGACATAAAGTTGGTTTTAAGGTTGTTTTCTTATGCTTTAACTGTGTTGGAATATTTCATGGTTGTTGTAGAAGGATAGTTAGACTCTGATGATGCCATGTCTGCTTTTTATTGTGTTCTTACATTGGCATCTAAGCGTCTACGTTTGAGATGAATATAGGTCTAGGAGTTGATTTCTGAGTAACGTTTTTTTTGGGTTGGCAATTTTGTTCCTTGGTTTCTGTTTCCTCATTGGTTTTTTAGGCATGGTTATCTCTATTTCTGGCTGAGGCCATGACCTCTGGCACAGCAGGGAGTCTTCATCAGAATTGGGTGTTGGATATCTGGTAGTTAGCATGGTCTTTGGTCCAACAGGGTTCTCTCCTCTTCTAACTAGCATAGTCTGCATTTGATCAGCAGGTATTCACCAGCAAAATACAATCCAAGGCAAGGCAGTGGAGACAAGGGGCAAGAATGTCACTGGGAGTCAGTGGTAGTGGGGATGAAAGCATCTTGGTGCTTCCTTATAGCTCTGTACCAAGAGAGTGGGAGGTTTCAGACAGTGTTTATAGTTCTTACATCTTCTGGCTAGTGTGGCTTGTACCTGAGCAGTAGATAGCCATCCTAGGTGGAGGTAGTGGCATGGCAGGCAGAGGGGGGAGGTATGACAATGGAAGGTGAGTTTTTGAAATCAGAACCAAGGGCATAGGAATGTTCCAAGGGCATGTAGGTTTCTTAACTGTTCTGACTGGCCTAACCTACACCTGAGCAGCAGTCTGCCTGTGTAGCGTGGGGGGACAGAAGGTACAGCTGCAGGGACAGGCAGGAGGCAGCAGTGAGGGGTGGGAGGGGTTTTATTGGCTTGGGTTTTGGGTTCCTAACTGAGGGAATGGGAGGGTTCAGACAGAAAGGTTCAAGAGTTTTAGTTGATAATAGAACACAAATTAAGAATAGGAGAAATTGCTTTCCAAATCAATAAGCCCCAATTGTTTACCCAATATCAACTGCTCATCTCTAAATTATTTACATAGAAGGAATACTATATGTATATATAATCTGAAGGTCTTTATATTTTTATGCTCAGATACCTGCCCACACATATCAATAAAAATTCAAGAAAAAACATTCATGAATTGGAAATTGATGAAATAATTATGGACAGGATTAGAGAGGAATAAAGGGAAGGGGCAAAATGATATACTTATATTTTAAGTTTTAAAAACACCCACTATTTTGTGGGTTTTGCCTTCCTGGAAAAGATGGCGATCTTTTAAAAAAGTTGAAAAGAAATGATGGTGAGGCTATGGGGTAATAAGTATCTGTATACGTTGATGGTAGAAATTTTAACTTAGATTACCACTGTGGAAATCTGTATGGAGGTTCTAATAAAAACTGAAAATAGAACCACGGGACCCAGCTACATTACTTTGTGCAAGTAACCAATGGATTCATAGTCCTTCCACTGAGGTATTTGCATATCATGGCTATTGCTGCACTAAGAAATGAAACCAGTGAGATGTGCCTTCACAATTGAATAAAGAAAAATGTACATATACACAACATAGTTTATTCAGTAATAAAGAAAAATGAAATGGTGACATTTGTAGGAAAATGAATCAGTCTGGAAATCATTATGTTAGTTGAAGTAACCCAGAATGAAAAAGACAAATACTGGTTCTTTTCTCTCATATATTTGACCTTAGTTTACATTTGTGTGTGTTTGTATTCTGAGAGATGGCTCAGGGGTTAAGGGCAATTGTTGTCCTCGAGAGGAGCAGATTTCAGTTTCTAGCACTCAACATTTGGTGCCTCTAAATTTCCCATAACATCAGTACCAGGGGAATAAATTAGCCTCTTCTGGTTTTTGTAGGTACTCATTACCCATATGCTTATGCACATGCACAGACACACATGTGTGTCTTTTTGTGTGAGTGTGCACATGCAAACACTGGGCAAGGGGGTGATAACAATAAATATTTTATTCAATATTTTTGTGTATAGGTCATGAAAATGGAACCAATAGAAGTATGAACATGTTAGCTGAGGAAGTGGGATAAAGAAGGTAGTGAAAATGGGTGACATGAAAATACCAAGGGGGGCATTGGGCAGGGGGCAGAACCAAGCAAGAAGGAAGCAAACTAAGGTGGGCAAAGGGAAGGGGTAGGAATAAGAACTCTATGACTTTGTGTGCAGAAAAGAAACTTAAAATATAAGCGTACAAATAATTGACTACACTGATGTTACCGGTATAATTTTCTTTCGAGACTATAAATCCTTATGAAGGTGTAGCCAGTGCATGAGCTTCCTTTCTCATGACTGGGATTACAAGCTTTTCCAACTATTTCTAGGTCCATAAAAATACTTCATGGTAATAATATAATATGCCATAATTTTCAATTATCTAACAGAAAATCACACATGGACAAAAGTTATTTATCCTTGGTTTAAAAGATTAAACAAACAATATTGATGTTTCTACAAATAAAAATCAATAAATAATGTAGCTAATTGGCATTAATATGTGAATATCCAAAACTTATAATATTACCTTTGGTGTTGATGTTGTGTGCAGTATTTATATCATTTAGCAAATTTTGTCTTTTTTTTCACTGCTATGTATATTCTGTAGAAGTAACAGAAAAAATAAATAAAGATATATTAAATCCTTTGAGAAAAAATACATGTTGCATTCCAATTCAACTACCTAATCTTGTTGCAGAATACCACAAAGATTGTGCTCTTCCTAGAACAGCAGTATACAGGGTATGGTTAGGTTTAAATGGAGAGGGCATAAGACTGTTTTTCATGTTGAAATGCCTGAGACCTGTGGCATGTAAGGCCAAGAGGTGGTGCGAGACGGGGAGGGGGGGCAGTAACTGAAAAGCACTTTGCTAACAAATGTGAATGTTCTACATATTAAACTCTTAAACACAATGCAAAATGTGTTGAGGAGAACAGCAACAGGGCATCATCACTAGCAGAAGTCTGAAGTCTCTCTTTCTTCTAACAGCCTTTCCAGAGAATGTTCATTTTTTTTCATGGAGGATTCTGCTGCTTCTGTGATAATGCTACCTAAATGGTGTTTTTCCTAACCATCGTATACTTTTAGAATACAATAACTACAATGATTACTTAGCACTTTTCATTCCCTTATTGGTTATTGCAATTTTATGTTAAAAGTGATGAGTATACCTCTTGAAAATATGTTTCTTTGGAAACATACAGCTTTTCCAAGAATGATATTTCACTCATAATATTTGTGTGCTATCATTTATATAGCGTTGCTTTTGAGGATATACAGTTGAGCCTTTTCTTTTTCTTGAAATTTTCTCATTTGGTATTCAAATGTGTAGGTGCCCTGCTATGTCCAGAAGATGTTGGTTGGTTTTGTTGTTGTTGTTGTTGTTGTCGTCATCCATTGCTTATGGCTCTTACACTCATCCTACGTCCTCCTCTGCAATTATCCCTGAGCTTTTGCAGAAGGGGTTGTGGTATATGTATATATTACATTTATAGCTAATAATTTTTTCAGCCTCTTATTCTCTGTACATTGCATCGTTGTGATCTATTTATTGTTCATCATCAGCTGCAAACAGAAGCTCCTATTTTGCAGAATAGAAATATTTTAGAGTCATGAAATCTCACTTATTAATTTTGATCTTAATATCTGCATTACTGGCATCTTAACTGAAGAAGATACCAGAACATGGATTAACCTTCATGCTTATGCATTGGAAGAATAAATGCTGTGGAACTGCAACATCCTATAAAAATCAGTCTACAGATTCAACACAATTCGCATAAAAACTCCAGGGCAATTCTTCACAGCAGCTGAAAAATAAATCTCAGATTTCATATGGAAACAACAGGCCCAGCAAAGCCTAAAGAATCCTGAACAACAAAACTGATGAAAATATCACCATCCATATTTCAAGTTATACCACAGAGCTATAGTATACAAACTGTATGTTACATAAAAAGACTCATTGACCAATATAATATACACTCACCACTCCTAAAGCTCTCTAAATTTTGACAAAGTAGCCAATAAGACACACTGGAAAAAAGCATCTTCGACAAATGATGTTGGTTACACTAGACAGTTACATGAAGAAGAATGAAATTCAATCCTTATCTTTCATTCTACACAAAATTAAAATCCAAACTGACCAAAGACTTCAACATAAAACTTGCTACCTCTCATATAGTGATTGTACCAAGCTCCAGTCTATGAGTGAGTGCGTGCATGTTTGTATAGGCGTGCATGGACATGGAGTATTTGAATACTGTACCATGGCTCAAGAGTGGAAGATATTGGCACTAAAATCTTCCATAATTTTGCATTGCTAACATAACAGTTATAAAATTTTTATAGTTTTAAAAAGAAAAAAGTGGAGGACAATGAACAACTTTTGGAGTTGGTTCTATCTTTTCTACCCTGTGGGTCCTGAGTATTGAGCTGAGTTCCTCAGCAAAATCATGGTTAACCTCACGATTCATCTTGCTTGTCCAGACACTGAAGGAAATTCTAAAATTTTCCCACTTTTACTGTTATATCAGTTATGTTAGGAATGTAAAATTACGGGAAATTTTAGTGCCAATAAGAGTAGTCTCTACAACCCTTATTATGTTAATTAATACTTTAGTGATTCTTATTCTACTTTGTTTATAACCTTCAAAATATCAATGTAAGCTGGGTTGTGGCACACACCTGTACTGTAATCCCATTCTGGAGGAGGTAAAGGCAAACTATGAGTTTTAGGCCAGCTTGGTCTACAAAGTGAGTCCAGGTTAGCCAAGGCTACCCAGAGAAAGTGTATCCCAAAAAAACATATATATATATATATATATGTAAATACCAGTGAGGCATAACAGAGGAATTTGAAATATGCATGCATAATATAACGCTTAAATATTATTAGCCATATATATTTTTGCATGTTTTACCATTTATATATAATAAAAACTATTAAAATCAATTCTTATAGCTTTTTGAAAATTATATTATTATTTATAGTCACATAGACATGTAATAACATGCTAACACTTCTGTCTACCTGGATCAGTTGTGCCCACTGATCCACCTCTTTTGCTCTTCTCATCTCTGGTAGCCATGATACTATGGCATCTTTTGTGAAAAAGAATTATTTTGATATCTATATATCAGTGATGTTATCAGGTAATTGTATTTTTGTGCTTGGCTTAGTAAGTAGAATGGTCTCTAGATTTCTCTATAGTGTAATAGATGATAGGATTTTATTCATTTTTATCAGTGAATGAAATTTTATTGTGTTTGCCTTATTTTCTTTATTCAGGATCTCATCTGCTGAGAGACCCGTAGTTGTTTCTATTTTTTACATAATATGACCACTTGGCAATGAACACAAACACATACTCATCCCTTTTACATGCTGATTTCTTTTTATATATATATATATATATATATATATATATATATGTAAGATTAATGAATAATACAATTCTATTTTTAACTATAAATATTTAATAACGAAGATTTGAAACTAACTAGGCAAACCTCTATAATAATTCAAACCCCTTCATGATTTGGCTATCATTCTTTATGGAAATGGGTACAGTTGGTTCATATGATCCTTCAAAAAATGGGATATTATGACCACTAAAACTAATGATAAACTCTCTAAGTAGAAGAGGCTAGACATTGTTTATTTATACATACATATTTTGAATTTATTATTATCAGTCGATAAATCACAACTATAGAGCGTGGACTACAATGTATTATGTTGTACTACTGTGCTCTCAGTGTGGAATGATTAATCCAAGCTAATTAGAATATCTATCATCTCAATTACCTATTACTTTTGGTGATGACTTATTTTAAATTCTGAAGAATTTTTAACCACAAACATATGATGATGAATGACAACTTGCTGTGCAATACATCTCACAAATTTATTCCCTTTGTCTATCTCAAACTTTGTATAGATTGTTCACTGTCACACCATCTCTTTTTGAATCTTTAATTCTGGTGACTGCTATTCCACTAGTTTTGTAAATTCACAGCTTTAGTTTTTCCACATACATGTGAAACACATGGTAATTATTACTTTATGTCTGCTGAATTATAGGTGCACCAGAATCAAATTCAAGCTCTATTCTGTATGGTATTTCTTCTTAGAATGAATGAATTAATCATCTTATTTTAAGGAATATTGTTGTTTTAATTACATTTCTACTGATGTGATAAAACATGACCAATTGAACTTATAGATGATAGAGTATATTTGTGGCTTTTAGTTTCAGAGGGTCATTATGATGATGACAGGCAGTCAAGCATGACACCATACTAGTAGATGAGAGCTTACATATTCAGACGCAACCATGTGGTAGAGATAAACAGAGAGGATTCACCTGAAAGGACAAAGCTTGCCCCTAGTGACACACATCCTAGTCCTTTCCAAGCAGTTGTATCAATATAGGATAAGGAGTGCAAATATATTAGCCTATAAGGGCCATTCTCCTTCAAGCCACCACAGTTATCAAGATAACAAAATAATTTGGAATATCTAGAACATTCTGTGATGATTCTAGATCTTTGTGGAAATGATATTATATAGTCATACTACTCGAACACATATATTGGTGAAATCATTTGACTGGAGGAAAGACATAAAGAACAAACAATGTTGTAGTTTGTGACAATACACAGTTATTTGTTTTCTTCAACTATTTGCTGAGTGTCTCAAGGACAGTGTTTATAGCGTGGTAATCATCAAAGTGAAACCCAGATAGCATGAACAACATGATCTGAACAGTATAGGAAAAAAATAGGATAGAATTTCTGTCTTGTCAAGGGCTTATCAGTCATTCAAAATAGCTATTTTGTAATTTTTTACATTTTTCCTAGTGAGAGAGGCCTTTTGTTATTCATAAAAATAGTAGTCAAAACATATATTACTAATAGAGTGAACATTCAGGCAATGTAAATACTGCTGTTACAGTGAAGAGAAGATTTATGCCATCCCATTTATAAAGGGTAGCAAACTGTCAATAAAAAGTTCATTTATCTATTTTCCGATGCCTGCAATAAAACACATTCACCTGAATGTCATAGTGTGAAGGAGTGCCAATGCTAAACATACAAAAATGCCTACCTTGTACTAAGTAGCTATATTGATTTGAGAAGCTGCATCAAAGCAATTCCCTATGTATGATTATTGTCTTTCTTACAAAATATCTAACTTAGCACAATGCAAAGTTTAAATACTCAGTCAGTGTATGTATGTTTTTTTATTAAATATGTTCAATAATGTTGAGCCTTCCTTTCCGCATTTGATCTATAAACAAATGAATAGAAAATGAGTTTAATAAATCATTGGTGGCAGGTTCAAGAGAGCCCTGCTGCTCTTTTGGCTGAATACAAACTGAATATGCTCTAAACTCTTTAAAAAGTAGAAGAAGGTGGATAAATTGGGTAATGAAGAAAGATTACAGCCACGAACTATTTGTAACCTTTGGTTTTTTACATATTTTAATGAAAAGCCATCACCTGTTTGTTTTAAAACTTTTTGTTATGTTTAAAAAATAAACTATAAAACCCTGCTCCTGGCATTCAGTCTATGAATAGTAAAAATTACATAGCTATTACTTTAAGCGCTATTAGACAGGTTTTATGGCTCTGAAGTGAAGAATTCTTGCTCTATTTATTCTATCTGAAATTTAAACACTTACAGCAAATTGATAGGTAATTTCATGTTTTTAGAATATATCAAGGAAGCTCACAGTCTCTCCAACCACATTTTTATTAATGAAAATGACACTGAGTGAACAGCTTTTGTTAATACTCAAAATATATGATGAGATAAAACATATTTGCCAGTGTGGACAATTTGTGTGACAGGCCAAGAATATTATCTGAAGTCTATATTTCTTTTTATTTTTTAATTTTTTTATTTTTTTATTTTTTTTCCTGTTTCTTTTTTTTTCCTCCTTTATTAATTTATTCTTGTTACATCTCAATGGTTATCCCATCCCTTGTATCCTCCCATTCTTCCCTCCCTCCCAATTTCCCCTTATTCCCCTCCCCTATGACTGTTCCTGAGGGGGATTACCTCCCCCTCTATATGATCATAGGGTATCAAGTCTCTTCTTGGTAACTTGCTGTCCTTCCTCTGATTGCCACCAGGTCTCCCCGTCCAGGGGACATGGTCAAAGGTGAGGCACCAGAGTATGTGAGAAAGTCATATCCCACTCTCCACTCTATTGTGGAGAATGTTCTGTCCATTGGCTAGATCTGGGTAGGGTCTTAAGGTTTACCACCTGTATTGTCCTTGGCTGGTGCTTTAGTTTGAGCGGGACCCCTGGGCCCAAATCTGCCTATCATAATGTTCTACTTGTAGGCTTCTAGGACCCTCTGGGTCCTTCTACTTTGCCTTTCTCCTATGATTCTCTCATCTAGAGTCCCACTAGATGAAGTCTATATTTCAAACTGATCCTGAGATAGTATTACTGGATGGTAAAGGGGGAATTAAGAAAGTCTCTAACACTTTCCGGGAGATGGTTACACACCAGGAGCATATATGAAGCACCAATTGGATTCAATGTGTTTAAAATAAAATAAATTAAGACACGAAGTTGGGTAGGTATGAAAAGGGGGTAAATATAGGAGGATATGGGGAAGCGAATGAATATGTTCAAAATGCAATATATGAAATTCTCAATGCATTAATAAAAATAACTTGAAAGGCTATAATGGGTCTATGGGACATTTAAGACACATCTATTTTTATTCATGTTTTCTACTACTTATAACTGAAAGACAAATAGAACTTGAAATGTGCGCTCTTTCTTGGTAAATATGTGAGAAATTGAGATGATTAATGGCTCAGACAATCTAGGACATTTCATTCTATCCTTTTATAATCAAGAGAATAAATATGAACATATAAACTTAGAGTTACTTCTAGTATTATTTTTTATTAGTTAATATAAATATAAGACCAAGTCTGGTAACACATGCATGTAACCTCAGCTGTTTAGGAGGCTTAGGCAGCAGGGTTAAAGTTCATGGCTCATACTTACACAAATCAAGGCCAACCTGGCTAAATTACCAAGAGGCTCTCTTAAACTAAATAACATAGTAATACAATATGCAATAATAATAGAGAGAATAGATACAGATCAATGGTAGAGTGCTTGCATAACATTCATGAACTCCTAAATTCAATGCTCAATGCTGCAAAAAGATTAGCACAAACAATAAAAGGACATGTAATTTTATTTACAACTCAAATAAAACGCAAAAAGTCAATGTAGAATGAATAATCATAGTTGAAAAGTTGAAATTTTTTATAGGTAACAGTTTCATTTAATAAACTGTACCAATTAATAAATGGAAATATCCATTATACTTATTCATGATTGGGTCATTATATTTTTTTCCTTGAAACCAGTAAAAGGAAGCTGTGACTATGTGTGAACTTGAAGTTATGCAACAGTAACTGCTCCTGCTGTGGTGCGAGAAACGTGCATTCCAGATGCATGTGAAGATGAGGCTGTTTGACTGGACGCTGACTCTAGTTGAAAGAATTAGAAACTGTAAGTTGAGAATTTCTGGTTCCCAGATGTATCTCTGCCATTTTCCAGAAGTGATCCTAGAGACTGTGTTTTCTAAAAGCTGTAAGTGAAATTTATAAGCAAATCTTCTGTAAGCATCCTTTTCTAGAAACAAATAGAAGAAAAGTAACCGTTCCACTTAGTTCTCCAGAAAATATTACACATTACATTAAAAGGATATGAACTCCCCATTGAAGAGCAATCACTGGTGAAGTAACAAGTCATGGCAAATAACACTGAAGCAAAGAAACACAAGTCCTTCAAAATCTGCTCCACAAAAATATGCAGATGCAGTATATGATATAATTTTAATATGAGTAATTAATCAAATTGTTGTATCAAAAAGAAGAGAATACCAGTTAGTATAGGGAAGAAACTAAACAGTATTGCACAGAATTAAAAATGTGTTTAAACTCAGATTCAATGGGTATGTTTAAAAATGATTGAACAGATAAAATATTTTGTGTGAAAATACAGTATTTTCTAAAGTATGGGCACCATTTTTCAGTAAGAGCAAAGATATTACTTAAATTAAGTATATTGAGTTATGCACATATATTAAAAACTTCTTGGACTACAGTCAATATGAGCATAAACTTCAAAATAGAATGGAAAATAGATTTAAAAAGTACCATAATGTTATCTAAGATTAAGAAGATAAAACATAATTTTAAAAAATTTACAAAACAGGATGTATTCCAACAAGTGAGATTGTGAAATGCATGTTATGTTTGCTAATCACAATCAAAATACAAGAAGTAAATTATTTAAATAAGAGACAATCAGTATACATTTTTAAAATAAGCATTATAGAATATTTTTAAACTTTCAAAATATAGATGAAGTTTAAAAAATTATTAATGTCATTAAATTAATAGGCAAAAGAGAACATAAAACAGTAAAAGAATAATTAATGTTAAACTGTCCAGAGATTTGATGGTCTTTAAGCACAGAGTGATAAACAGTGAAAATATACAGTGCACAGTTTCCAAAAGATAGAAGGAAAAATTGAACTATTTACTTTCAAAGTAACAGTTTTAATAAGTTCTCCTAAACAAAAAAGTCCAGAATAAAATGAGAGATTCTGTAAGAGTGCAGGGCATTGAAAATCCTAGATAATTTAAATTTGATCCGTAGCCACCTACATGCATTGGCTCATAATTATATGAGATTCCATTTCCAGAGGACCTGATACACTATTCCAACCTCTGTGGATGCCACCAATGAATGTTTCAGACAGACATACATTTACACAAAGCACCCATTAATATAAAAGAAATAAATGCTAAAAAATAAAAATAAGTTTTAAAATGAGGATAAAGGATTAGTTATTGAAGTCTAACCACTAAATGGTGGATTGTATTTATACACAACTACAAAGCACTTACAAAATTGTATGTATAGAACAGAGTAAAAGGACAAAAAACTATAAACAAAATTATTTTACATATTTAGGGAAGAACTAATTTAAAAAGATATTTCTGGACATATTAGCAAAAGATTTAGTTCTGAAAAAGTCCATACATAATATTTAAATTAATAACACATATTATATATAATTATAATTAAGATATATATTGTATATAATACATATTGTATCTATTTTATATGTATACATTATAAATTATATATATTATATATTATGTGAATTTATAAATTAGTATAAATAATAAAGGTTTATATATAATTTATGTGAAATTAAAAACATTTATAAAATAGTATATATTATACATATAATTTAAATTAAATTATATATCATATACTGTAAATATATATTCTGTCATGTACAATTATTTGCCTTAATTAAAGTAATAAAGCTTAAAAGTTTAAAAAAATTTAAAGCTAAATAGAATTTAAAGTTCATATTAAGAAGTATAAAGAGAACAAATGTTTCTTCTAAAAATAAAGTGAAGGGTTAAGTAAGGTTATATAGTGCATGAGAGAAGTCTTGCAAATCTAGGCTCGTCCTTAAAAAAAATAAAAAGAAAGAAAAGAAAAGAAGGGCTTGTCCTTAAAAGACTTGCATTGACCAAGAGGGACATGAGAAATGCAAAACAAAGTGTTAAGGAAAGATCACCTCATACCTTTTACATAGATCTAAAACACTAAAGAAAATTATGACAAAGAATGAAGACATTTTTAAATTTTTAAATTTTTTACATATATATTTATATTCTTGCACATATTTAAATTAAAATACCTATAGCAAGAAAAGCCATGACACAATCAAGAATTATATAAGTGTTATAAATTCTTAGTGTTTTGGCTATTTGTATTTGACAGCCTTGAAGAAAACATCATTTCTATCTTGGTGCACCTAAAGTTTTTAATGTAAATCAATATCTATCATATCTCATCATTGTCTACCTAAAATATCTATCTGTACCTAAAAACATCTTAACCTCTAAACAATGAAGCTTAATTGTAAAACTAATCTATCTGGTCTTTAACCCATCAGAGATTGAGAAAGAATAAAATTGAGTATACCTGAGTATAGCGGGAATTCAGGTTAGTAGCTCTCCAGATGAGAAGATGACAAAGACAGTTCAGTTTGTTACCTGAGCAGTCACCCAAAACTCTCTATAATATTGGAGTATCATCTTCAGCCTTCTGGCTGAATATATTTGTTCCAAATCAGCCAGAAGAATCCAGAGGAAGCCTGAAGAAATCTGAATATTGGTTCAGTGCTGTACAAATATAAAATGGTTGAAATTGTGCATATCAATGTCAATAAATTAAGAACTTATGATATAGCAATTCTACTTTGAATACTTTATCCTGAATAAACTGGCCAAAAATGGATGGAGTCAATATCTAAGAGATAACTGTTTCTCCATATTTGTCATAGCAGTACATACATGCCTGTACATACTAAGTCAGCATAGACAGATTAAAGAAATGAGGTATATTTATTGAATGGAATATATGGTAGTTAGTGTTACTTGTTAACTTGTTAACATTATAGTTTCTATAGTCATCCAGGAGACAGCCCTTTCAGTGTTCTTTGTGTATGAGGGGGTATCTTGACTATGTTAACTGAGGTAAGCAGAGACATCTCAATTACTGGTGAAACTACATCTTTGGCAGGGCACCCTGGACTGTATAAAATAAGCATTCCTGCCTCTCTGTTTCTTGATAGTTGGTGTAGTGTCATCAGCTGCTTCAAGAATTTTAACACCTTAAAATGAGAACTAAAATTAAGCCCTTTTCCTTTTCATATTTTGTCAGAATATGCTACTCAGTAACAGTAACACGAACTGAGATAGAATACTAATTTGTTATTAAGAGGCCAAAATATTCTGGAATTTGTGTTTCATGAACCTGCAGAATATGTAGTAAGTGAAAAAGATCAGTCACAGAAGGTGAAGTACAGTCAAACTCATTGGAGGGAGAGCAGAGTGGTGACAACAGTACGATTGGAAGGTGACACACTACAGTAGCTAACTCGTGAATTTGTTAGGATGTACACACACACACACACACACACACACACACACACACACACACACACTAATTCATGGAGAAACTTCTGCAAGTGCAGGTGATGCCTGCATTTATTTATTTTGTTATGTTGATGCTTTCAAAGGTGTATGTCTAGGTTCGAGCCCACAAAATAGAAGATACCAGTTGCCTGCAGTTGACATAACAAATATGTCTCAAGGAAACTATTTGAAACTTTCAGTAAAATCTCATAACTCCATAACTGATAAAGATATTAAGAGATTTTTCACTCATCATGCAACAAGGTACAAGATGAAAGGATTCTTGTTTTATTAGTTACTACAGAAATGCAAATTAAAATTGCAGTGCACACTTATCGTCCACCACAAGAACAGCTAAAAATAACAGTGGTAGTAATAATAAGGATGTGGGAAATGATATCATTTACATCGTGCTGATAGGATTTCCAAAGATACAGTGATTTGGGAAAATATTTCACTGGTTTCTTGAAAAAATTAAATGCTCAATTACTATTTAATCTAGTTATCATATCAATTAGCATTTATTATCACAGAAATGATCATTTATTTTGTACAGAAATATTTATAGCAATTTCACTCATGTTAGCTACAAATAAAGTAATGCAATTATCTTGCAAAAGGGACAAACTTTATCTTACTGACACCAAGAAATAGAGTGAGAAAGAGTATTATTTATTATACTCCTTAGCCTCAACGACTCTCTAGAGAACTAAGTTTAAATGAGAATGGAAAATATCTAAGTTTTACATGCTTTGGGTTACATTTAAATCTCAGCCTCAAAGAGACAAACACAGAGACCTGGATGACATACTAGCCATTACAAAGGAAGGCGGGAGGAGGAGGCAGGTGTGGCTCTATATTAATAATGTGAAGGATATCAGTGTAGGCGGAAAAAATGATGAATCACTATGCTAATAAGCTTCAGTTTTTCACGTGGATACAGTTAGAGCATCTTTAGAGAGGCACATGACAACTGTTTAATTTCTTACAAGTATATTTTAATGTAAAATTATATCAGCATATGGAATTTATGCTTTTTCTTACCTTGAAGCTGAGTGTCCTTTTGTAGCTCAAGTCTTGAAACTCAGTAAGCAACTCAAGCTGGCTTTGAGGTTGTAGCAGTTGTCTTGCCTCAGCCTCTGGTTTGGTGTGATTACAGATTTGAGCCACCGCACCCATTTTTTTTTATTAAAAAGCTTAAATCAAGACTAAAAATACATGCTCATTAATACTTACCATAAAAGATGTTTAAAAATAAGAGCAAACTAGAAGATAATACATGAGATACGAATCTCTAGAAATGCATTTTAACTGAACGTATCTGATGTGTATCTAATGAACGAAGAAAAGACAAATGGCAGTGGAATGTTGACAATGCATATTAATAAACAATTCATGAAAGAAGCACCAAAAATCTGATAAATGCAGGATAGATGCTGAGGCCCATAAATATTAACTATATAATTACTTTAATATATTGTACTGAATAGTTTTCTGTCAACTTTACACAAGCTAAAGTCATTTGAAAGGTGGAAACTTCAATTAAGAAAACACCTCTATAATATCTAGCTGTAGGGCATTTTATTAATTAGTGATTATTGGAGGAGGCCTCAGCCTATTGTGGTTGGTGCCACAATGGTCACGGGTTCAAAAAGAAAGCAAGCTGGGCAAGCCATGATAAGAAAGCCAATAAGCATCACTCCTCCATGGCTTCTGCATTATCCCCTGCCTGCAGGTTCCTGCCCTGCTTGAGTTCCTGTCCTGGCTTCCTTTGAAGATGATCTGTGATTGTGGAAGTGTAAGCCTAAGAAACCCTTTCCTTCCCACGTTTCTTTGGCCATGCTATTTCATAACAGCAATAGTAACCCCAACTAAGACATACAATAATAATGCTTTCATTGAGTTTTGATGGTGATGTGAATTAAAAAGTGATACATGCTACCATTTTGGGGAGATACATGATTTAGTGGCTAACCTTTGGAAATTTAGTTGCTAATACCTAATATAACTCACCACTGTAAGGTCCCTCTCCTAATGACCAAGGAACTCTTTAATAGGAATTATGTAGATTATTCAGGGACACTTAGTACAAACATGATTATAAACAAAAGCAAGATATGAATGAAAAGCCCTGAAAAAAAATGACATCCTGAATTTTGAGATCTAACTTAAAAATTGAGTTTCCTCACATCTTTTAGCATTTTGCCATTAGGTTCATTTGGGTTTTTCAACGAATAATTGTGTAACTACAAGTGCATCTCTATCAATTCAAAGTTAATTCTCCTTTAACAATCTGCCATTTCATTTCTGACTACAACAGATGAAATGTCTTTTGTCTGAGTCATAATAATGCAATGATTTCTATGAAGAAAGCTAAAATATTTTCTACTAAGTTGCAATTTACCATTTTCAAAAACAACATTGTGATATATGTGGGCTGCACATATATAATAAAAGCCAGTTTCATTTAAAATATAGTATATTCATTTAACACTTAAATTATATTTTTAATTTGTACCAAATCATACCATAAAATCAAAATTTTATAATATACCAAAACTTTAAAATTTAGAAGTATTACATACTAGTTATAAAAGACCCTGCTATGGACAAAGTTTGATTCTTTTAGGAGGCTTGGGTACATGGATTTGTGTGTCTTTCCATTGTGTTATATTGTTGCTGTCTCCTTATTCCTGTGTTTGGACACAGGTTTCTGCATAAAGGTGTTGACTGGCTTTTTCACTTATTTTTACATTGTTTTTAAATTTCCTATTTTACAAATATTGTTAACAGTGTAACAGTTTTTTCAGAGATAGCCTCTGCCTCCCCAAGTGCTGGGACCACCATGCCCAGTTTACAGCAGAAATTTTAAAATGTGTTTATTTGTTTTTAACCTGGAAATTGCATGTTGTCATTCTTATTCTTCTAAAATCTCTCAACTTTCTCCCAAGGGTTGCTACAAATCAATATGCATATTAAATCTGGAGTTCATGATTACTTCCTCTGCCTCATAAGAAGTTAGGGCAGGCTCATATGTACTAATACATACCTGTCTAGGCAAGATGCAGGGGCCTTGTTTAATGTGCTTTGGCTCTAGAAGGATAGAAAAGAATGGACATACATTCTCATTCCTCCTTTAAATGCAATCTTGAATACATTGTATAACTTTTTTTCCTTTGAGACAGGTTTTTCCATGTAGCCTTGTCTGTCCTGGACTCACTTTGTGGACAAAGTTGGCCTTAAGCTCACAGCAATCCACCTGCCTCTGCCTCCCCGAGTGCTGGGATTACAGGCGTGTGACACTGCTCCTGGCTATTGTATAACATTTTTTAAAAATCTTGACAAATAGCCTTAGAAATACTCAAGGCCTGTGTTTTCTTCCAGTTCATATTAACATATACTAATTATACATATCAATGGATTTCCTTATGGATGTTCCATAAATGCACATAGTATATTTTATTGTATTCATCTCCATTACCTATGTTTGTTCGGCTTCCACCCAGTTAATCCCTTTCCTCTTCTCAAATAGTCCCCATTCAATGTGGGTTTTCTGGTTTTGTTTTGTTTTTTACCAAGTGAGTTTCAAGATACCTTGTTAAATGAACTTGGATTGTTTCTAGTGAATTTTGATCTCTAGAGCCTTATAACGACCTTATTAAATTGTTGCATTATTTCTGAATCACCTTAAATATATACATATATTGCATTCAAGTGAAATATTTTAAAATGTTTATCCTCCCAAATCCCTTCAGTGTTAACATTCATAAATGCTTGTTGTTTTCCCATTAGATAGTAAATTGACTTACCTGACTTGAGTTTATTATGCCTTATTCCTATCCATCTAAATGTTTGATATTTAGGCCCGTTCATTTTTTTTCCCTCCCATCTTTCCTTCCCTCCATACCTCGCACATCCCTCCTTCCCACTCTCCCCCATCTCCTCTTTCTCGTTCTTCCTATCTTTTCTATAATCACATAGAAGCAATGGCACTTCTCATCCTTTATCCGCACTTTTGCCATGACACTGGCATAGGAGACTTGTGCGTGATCATCAGTGGCCGTTAGTCCTACTTCACCCCCACCGCCCACACGCTCTCCAGAACCATAGTTTTGGGATCATGGAAACTAAAATTATTTCTTTGTTCTCTACAGTCATTTGAGGAAGCTAAGGACCTCAGGATCGTCTTCCCCAGCAACACAACCACAGACATCCCCAGGCTCCATGTACAGGTGGCATTTCTGACCCAATTACCCACTATGACCCTTCACTATGTTATTTCTTCTCCGACCATCCATTCTGGAATGCAAACCCCAGTGGTCTAGAGACTCTGTTTATCACCTTCCCACTGCATTAACTTGCCTATCGAGTGTACTTCCAGACGTTCTATAGATACTAACAGTATTTGTTAGATGTATGAATACACACATTAACATATGAAGTCTAGAATTAATGCTTGAAAGCCATATTCATTTAGTTAAGTCAAAAGATAATTTTCTCTTGTTATTCTTGTGAGGATTCTTATTGTTTTGTGTTGCTTCCTGATCTTCATAGGCTTAATTTAAGGATCAGTTCTTTATTATTATATCTTTTTTCCCTTTTGCAAACTTTTCAAGCAGTCCTTGCAGCGGCGGAAAGAGCTGGGGTATTGTCTAAGTGGCATGACGTCTGGGGAATATGACTTGCTGATCCAGGCCAGGTCTCAAGGTCAGCTGTAGCTGGTCAACAAATAATGAACTACACAGGTCTTCTTTGTTTTGTTTTTAACTTTGATGTGTGTGTGTGTGTGTGTGTGTGTGTGAGCGTGTGTGTGTGTTTAATTGTTTATAGTTTTTTGGAATGTGATGTTCTACTTTGTTTTCTTGGTTTGTTATTGTATTGTTTTTTGTTTGCTTTTGTGAAAGAACTTAAAATTGTGCGAGTAGAGAGGGACAAAAGCTGTATAGAGACTTTGAAGAAGGTAAAAATATGATGAAAATATATTTATATGTAATTTTTAATTAATAAAAATAAAATTAATAAAATAAGTCATCATTTTTTATAAAGAAAAAGTTCTGTCTGTTAAAATTGTTATAATAGCAGCCAATTTTAAAATGAGTTCCAGAGACAATACTATAACTCATACTTTTATTAACCTCTAACTGTATTTTCACAAGATGTTATCAATTAAATATGACTCAAAATGGAGGAATTAAGGGTTCTCATTAGGAGCCATAAAAAGAATGATAGAATTCAGATCTATCATCCCCACTGATTCTTGTATCCAAAAGTGGGTCTTCTTACTCATACAGTTAATGTTAAAATTAAAGTTGTGTCTAAGTACTCTTCTGAGCCCACTGTGAATAGTCATTATTGTTGCATATTATATAACTACTATTCCCATCTTTATCTTAATGCAAAACAAACAAACAGACAAACAAAAGGCTTGTAGGTTTATATTCTGTGTACACACATCTGGAAATAGAGAACTATATGTAAGGTAAGTGACAATATTAAGATTGACAACAAATAATATAAATGGAACCACAAGACTCTTGATAAATCTGTATTTTTCTTAAACAGAACAGAAACAATAAATAGTCCTGTGTATATTGTAAGGGCTTTATAAGCAGATGATATGATTATGATAAAGTGACCGAATTTAAACTTTAGTATTTAATATTTAAATATCCTTACATGTATATAGCATATATATTATATTTTTATATATAAAGTATCTGGTTAATCTATATTCAGATGCAGAGAAATGTTTTTGGAGAGTATGCTGAAAGACTCAGAATGGGAACTAATTATAATACACCATGTTGAGGGCTAATGGCTTGATTTTTATATAATGTGCTTTAATTTGGCCAAAATACCTCTTTTTCTATCTAAAATAACAATGCACTTGGATCATGTTTTCAGAATCTTCTTTCTCTGTTCAGTAGATGAAGTGTCAGCATCATGATTTATGTGATGTGAAACTATTAGAGTAATCTCATTGACAGTCATTTATTATTAACAACCTCACAAGGGCTCTGAGTTACTCATTGAAGTGAAAATTTTTTAAGAAATATTAAATGTAAAATTAATTTATTGAGAAAAGTTTAAGCCAACAAACACATCTGGATTGATAACATAAAAGGATAAAGAAAAATAACAAACATCATTGCTTTTTAGAGTAGTAAGCACAGTGTATAGGAAATAAAAACGTAGGTCCTTTATTCATTGATTTTATTCCTTAAATGTTTATGTTAAATTGTACTTGCTTGATTTTTAAAAAATATAAGCTGTTGTTTTCTTCCATACAAGATATTACTGCTTATATATAAAAAACGCTGGAAGGACAATCGTATGCAATTAAACAATTCAATTAAAAATGAAATTGTCTTTAATGTTATAAAGTGGCAAATAGTATGGAAGAAGGCTAATTACTTGCATATTTTAGTGTATTTAAATATAATTTTATACATTGTCCTTACTTTTGACATGTTTGAGTTTCTTGAAAGTTTCCTAGTTTATCTGTGTTATGAGCACCCTAATATTATACTTATGATTTATGTTATAAGTATAAGTGGAATAAACTTTATTGTTATAAAAAAGTGAATATTGGGTTTTTATAAATTATCCTAAAACTCATTCAAATCTTGCTATAGCTGGTTAAAACTATGTATTACCTTAGGTAACTGTAATTATGGGGAATTCATTAATTTTCTTTAAGACTCAGGTATTGTTTTTTTTTGTTTTGTTTTCCTCATGTTGACCTACTGCTGAATATTTCTTTTAGATGAGAAAAAATTTGGCTTATTTATAGTCAAGCAAGCAGAGAAGTAATTAAGAAAAACATCCCTTGCTATTCCCATGTGATTACCAACCAATTTTGTTTTCTTAATTAGAAGAACTATTAAAACTTTACAGTATCTCTTATAAATTTCAGTAAATAATGATGGTACAAGCAGAGCTAACTAACTTCACTTCACGCCCTGGTTTCCAGAAACATGGAGAGTGAATGATTGGGATGGAGCAGGTTCATACTGCGAGCCGAGACCGTGAGTGAGGATGGCCCGGAGTGCAGTCTTGGTTCAAGCAACTTGTTTGTTAAGTATCATTTACTCATTTGCTTCTACTCTTAGTTTGATTTGTCTTCAAGAAAGGGGCTAACTACTCCTTACATTTAGCCTTTTAATGAAGTGGTCCTCATAATTCTTAAGACCCAAATAGATTATGGTTACAGGGATCTTATTAGTTAGTCTTTAATCTCTCATTATTATCATTATTGCTATGGCCAAGCAGAGTTTTAAAGGGCTCATGTTTTTCTGCATTGGTTTTCATGCTTTCCACTGCTGCATGACAAAACTTCTCTTGGGGAGATACAGCACATATCTAGTCATCTCAGAAAGGGAGCCTATGACATACAAAAGTATGGATAGCACCAAAGTCCAATTTTGAAGCAAATTTTATTGGGTATTATTGGGGTTACTTATAAGAATATGAAGGAAGTATTACTTGCAGGAGCATAAAATACTCAAAACAGCTTCATTACCAAAACCACCTCAGCATGGGTGACACCGAAGCTGAGAACCTAGAACATACTTCACAACCTGTAGACAGTTCAAGTTGATGAGTTTTCATTCCAAGTGACCCAGCTGATGCAAACATCTTCCAGGAAGCTCAGCTGGTTTCTGCTTCTTTTGGCCAGCTGGTCTGGTGTCAGTTGTCTTTGCAGCTTTTCTTCTCAGAGTGTTTTATTTGCAGTTCAGCTCTATTTCATCTGAGATAGATTCTCAGATTTTATTTTTTATTCTGGCAAGAAGGAGGTCTAGTGAATCTGGTCCTTTTCAGGGACTTCTTGAAGCTATATTGTGGTGCCGTTGGCTTTCCTGTTTAAAGAGTTTCCCTGTAGGGTGGAATGCTTCATTTTTTGAGGAAACTGTTATACAACAGCACATATTACAATGATGATACACTGTAGGCATCAGAGGATGACTGGACAAAGTCAGTTTCATTCAACAATAGTTGAATCCCTAATGAATTCTTTTCAAAAGATGGAATTTTAAAAAATGGTCATGACTGAACTGTAATCTGGAATGAATCTTAGCTATGCCACTTTGTTCATCTTCTGTTTCTGTACATGAAACCTTTCTTGATAAACGTGACATAAATGAATAGCAACCCAAATGTAGTTCAGCAAATCAAGACAAATTTTTTGCTAAATAGGTACTTTGATAAGACGCTTATGTACTTTATCTCATTTAATTTTCAGGAACTCCTTTTAGGATAGATATTATAGATAAGATCTTGGCATGTTTATCTCTGTGTTTTACTTATGTACAGAGTTCCAAGCCCCTTCTCACATTATTTTCAAAAATTTTATCTTTTTAAATATCAGGAGTGCAATGATTGATATTAATTTTTGGTTTTTGTATAAATTAATTGGTAGAAAAAACTTAAAGGGCAGAGAAAATAATAACAGTCCAGTATTTTTTTCTTTAAAAAACTATATTTATTCTTCTTTGATATATTACATCCCAACTACAGTTTCCCTCCTCTCCTCCCCTCCCAGCCCAACCCCTAACCACCACCTCCCCTCTCTCCCAGATCTCTATTTCCTACTTTTCCATTCAGAAAAGAGCAGACTTCTAGGGATATCAACCAAGCATGGCATAACAAGTTATAATAAGGCTAGGCACATACCCTCACATCAAGGCTGAATGTGACAACCCAGTAGGAGGGAAAGGATGCCAAAAGCAAGTAAAGGCATCAAGGACTTGCTCCACACCAAAGGGATCCCACCAGAACACAATCATACATATGCAGAGTTGCTTCAGTCTCTGAGACCTGATGAGCCCTGGTTAGTCGATTCTGTGGGCTGTGTTCTTGTGGTGTTCTTAGCCTTCTGGTTCCAACAATTGTTTCTCATCTGCTTCCATGGGACTCCCTAAGCTCCACCTAATGTTTGGCTGTGGGTCTCTGTACCTGTTCCTATCAGTTGCTGGATGAAGCCTCTCTGATGATGATTATACTAACAAAGTATTGTTAGGAATTATTTCATTGGCTATTTATTTATGTAATGCCAATCAAGTTTGGTTCTATCCTTGGTCTCTGGGCCTTCCAGCCTCTGGCTCCTGGCTCTCCAGGCATTGTCAGACATGGGCACCATCTCATGGTATAAGTCTTAAGTTGGAGTAGTCATTGGTTGACTACTATCACAAGTTCTGTACCAACATTATCCAATCATATCTTGCAGGCAGGAGAAATTGTAGATTGAAGGTTTTGTGGCTGAGTTGGTGACCCAATCCTTCTATTGGAAGCCTTTCTTGGAAATAGAAGATGGATGAGTCAGGCTCCATATCTTCTATTACTGGGAATCTTATATAGGTCACCCTTATAGATTCCTGGGAGATTCCATTGTACTACATTTTTGTTACGTTGTTCCAGAAATGCCCAACCAATTCTAATTGTCTCTCCAAGAATTCTCTCCCTCCGTACAACCCACCTGATCCTCCTTGTTCCTGTCCTCACCCGCTCTCAATCCATCCTTGAAACCTTTTCTATTCCCTCTTTCCAAGGATAGACATGTACCCCACCACTTGCAACCTCGTTGTTACTTAGCCACTATGGGGCTGTGGATGGTAGCATGATTACCCTTTATGTTACAGCTAATGTCTACTTATAAGTGAGTACATACCATGTTTGTCCTTTGGAATCTAGGTTACCTCACTGAGAAGGTTATTTTCTAGTTCCGTTCATTTATCTATAAATTTCATGATGTCACAGTGATTAAGAGCATTGGCTGTTCTTCCAGAGGAGCCAGGATCAATTCCCAACACCCACATGGCAGCTAACAATTGACTGTAACACCTGTCCTAGAACATTCAATGCCCAGTCTCCTGTTTCTTATCCTCTGTGTCAATGTATAGACAAGAGCTGAGGAAGGGGAATAGTGATGGGAAATGGGAAGTAGGCTGTCATTACGGGCTGTTTGCTTTTTAGACATTAATAAAACTGTTTCAGCAATCTGATGGATAGTCTTTCTTTGCTACAAAAGCATGTGCCAGCTGTTCTTCATAGTCACTGGCAGGAATCACTGTGAGTAAACATTGTATGTAGATTGTGTCATGAATGGGAATGGAAGTGAAATTATAATTTTAAAGCAAGACTATAGAAAAGTAACTGAAAATTACCTTAGTTTAGAACTTCTAGAGAGCTTGATGGACAATCAATCTAATACGCATCATTAAAATTATATGAGGGAGTCATTCAAGTATCACAAACTTCTAACACTGAATCAATTGATAGGTAATTCTCTATTCTCTGTCACGATTGGAACAGCTCAACAAAAGGAAATCAACATAGGACTTACACACTGGAGGTAAGAATATTAAGATATGTGGTGAAGAAAGTTACCTGGGATTTTCTTTAGAATGCCTGTATTAAAAAATAAAACTTGTTACATGAAAGATGGAAATCATAAGGGGCCAGGCCCTTAAACAAAGAACTACAGGCAACTAAAGCCTGCTGATAGAGAGAAGCTGGTCTTTCCCGGAGAAGAGCTCCCTAGCTCTTTATCCAATGCCAAGTGGTTAGTCCTAAATTCACGTACACACATGCGGCACTCAACAAACTCAGAAAGTTTATATATGTACAATATTAATTAAAATATTAATATTTATATATAAAACAATAATATCTTTTAGAAAGAGGTCATGAGTTTGAGAGGGAGATGAAGTCACGGAAGCACTGATGGAAGAAGAGGAGGGTGGGGAATGGTATAATTATATTCTAATTAAAAGGTTTTACTTTGATTCAGTGGGCCATGTTCTCCTGGTTCTCTCCAGCCTCTCTGACTCCTAAAATCTTTCCTTTCCTCCCATGAAGTTCCCCATCACCAAGAGGAGGGACCCACTGAGACCTCCAATTTGGACTCTCTCTCTCTCTCTCTGCATAATATCTGGCGGTGGGTTTCTGCACCCACTGCCATCTGTTGCCAGAGGAAGCCTCTGTGATGATGACTAGACAAGACACTCATTTATGAATATGGCAAGATATCATTAGGAACTATTTCAATTATTATGTTTTTTTGACAGTCATATTGGTTTCTATTCTAGGTCTCTGGGTGATCCAGTCTGTCGAGGGCTCACATGGGCTCACAGAGACTAAAGCAGCAAGCACAGGACCTGCGTGGATCCGCAGCAGGTCATCTGGGTATATGTTATGGCTGTTAGCTTGGTGTTTTTGTGAGACTCATGGCAGTAGGAACAGATGTTTTCCTGAATTGTACCTGTTGTTAAGACTTTTTTCCCCTCCTATTGTGTTGCCTTGACTACCCTTCATAGGAAGGCTTCGTCTTGTTCTAGCATATCTTGTTCTTCCTATTTGGCTGTCATCTCTTGGTGGCCTGCTCTTTCCTGAAAGGAAACACGGAAGAAGGGAATATGAGGAAGAAAGAAGGTGGAAGTAAGATAGGAGACGTGGAGAGACAGGACACTTTGATCATGATGTATTGAATGAGAAAAGAATCTATTTTCAATGAAAATAAAAATTTTAAGAGGAAAAACAGGCCACCTTTATAGGTTTCTGAGAATAATAAGCAAAGAAAGTAAAACTTAGTGGAGACAAATGCCACCATAACAAAGGTCAGGAATTTTGAGCATTTAGAGTAAATTTTAGAGAAAGTTATCCCACCAAATAGTATGTTCAGTATGTGCAAATCAACAGAAACTTGTGTTAAATAGGAGATGGAATATAAATGAATAATCAAATCTTTGTAACTAATTACAGAGACAGAGTTAAGAATTCTGTATATTTCCTTTATTGTTCATTAAAAAGTGTGTATAATATATGTATTATTGCATATATATTTAGATATATTTACCTAAATGTTATATACTTAAATATCTTTCATATTTATAGATATATAATGTTATATATGTATATTTAACACAATGATATATTATATATTATTATATAATTATATACATACATATATAATATATCTACTAATATCTATAATATCTCTCTATATATAATATAATAGAAATTTAGATATATTACATCTATATTGTCTAAATATACAAATTAATACCTTCAAACAAAATTTTAGTTAGAAGAAATAATTTCAAGGGATCTATTGTATCTCATATCAAATAAAATTAATAATAGTGAAGTGTATTTGTAAAAATTACAAAGAATAGAATTTTAAAATATTTTGCCACTAAAATGGTAAGCATGTGAAGTAATATGTATGTTAAGTAGCTTGATTCTGTCACTATAAAATTTTCTTATACATAAATATTTACATTTCTGTATATTTGAATATATTACTACATTGTCTCTTTTTGGTCATACAAACTAATTTAAAACTTGTGTTTGAGTCAGGTGTGGTGGCACACGTCCTTAATCCCAGCACTCAAAGAGGCAGAGGAAGGCAGATAGCTGTGACTTTGAGGCTAGCCTGGTCTACAAAGCAAGTCCAGAACAGCTAAGGCTACACACAGAGAGTCCCTGTCTTGAGAAAAGACAAAAAACTGTGTTTGGTAGACAATTTCACAATTTAATTTTATATTGCCAAATTATGGACATAAAGAATTAGTGAACATTAGTATTTTCTAAATATGGTTATATTAAAACTTTATGTCTGATAATTATGAGGGAAGGATGGAAGTTAATTCTCTCTATCTTTATCCTTGTTGTTTTCAGTATGATCCTCAACAGTCTCTCAGAAGGAACATAAGGAATTATATTTATTTCTTTTCTGTCATTTACTGCCTAAAATTGAGAATATCCAAGGTAGACACATAGAATGATCACCTTCCCCAAACTTTTGATGCCAATGCTTGCATCTTCCTCATTTCAAATCCTCAATAACTCAAATCAGGTAGTGTCTCTATAAAACAGTGTCCTTTCCCAGAACTCCCCTTTTGCATTGCCCTGTGTATACACAGTCTCTCTCTACACACACACACACACACACACACACACACACAAACATGTTAGGAAGAAAGGGTAAATATGAGAAAATCAAAATGGAGAATTCATTAACTATTACTGTGACCATTCCTTTTTATTCAAAGTGTTTCCTGACATAAATTAGACCTACCATTTTATAATAACAAGAATTATTGTTCTAATTTGCATATTTTTCTGGGCACGCTTATAAGAAAAAACAGATGCAAGTGTTTTATGTTAATGAAATTAATTGTTCTAATTCTATAAACAAGTGATTTCTATGAACACAATAATTAGTTTTTTATAACTGTATTTATGTATTCATGTCCCATTTTGTTCCAAAACATTATGTGCTTTTCAGTAATCACTTGTACATTTTGTCATGGCTGTTTGATGTTGCTCTCGTTCAGGTGCAATTTTTTTTCTGGCTTTTATGTATTTAGCAATGAAAATTATGGTAAAGGCAGAAGCAAGTTATATGAAACTCCAGAGAGGCCATCAGCTTGCTTTAAGAAGTGCTATTTATTATTATTATGGGATAGTATTATTTCTTAAAGAATGATTTTGCGTACCTAGTATTAAAATATTATTATATGTATTAAAAAACACTTTAAAATAATTGTAAGAACAAACTCAGAACTGAGAACCTTTCTGTTCACAGAGAAAGTATTTTCCACATTATTAACTGTGTAATTTTAATTTATTTTTCAAAAAGTAAAATCTATAGTATATTTGTATAATTAAATTCATATAAAATATGTAAGTAATAAAAGTTATGAATTTTTAATATCTTTTACCAAGAGCATCTGACAGAAACATGAAATATCAGGGATCATAATTTCAGTTCATTGGTTAAACAATAATCTTGTGGAAATATTAACCAAATGACCTCACTGTTTTACATTGAACACTAATTTTTCTGTAAATAATTACTAGCAAAATTACATCAATCAATAATAAATTGTGATTTATGCTTTGTGAAGATCAGATGAAATTGAAATTTTTTAATATTTATTTCATGGGTATGAATGCTTGCTATTATCTATGTATGGGCAACATGTGTTTGCATGGTACCTGGAAATCAGATCCCATAGAACTAGAGTCACTGATGGTTATAAGCCACCATGGAAGTCCTGGAACCAGAACCCTCGTCCTGTGCAAAACCAGCTAGTTCTTACTGAGCCATCTTTCTAATTGCCCCAAAAATATTTTAAAATATTTAATTTATGTATATATGTGTGTGTGTGTGTGTAAACATGCACATAACAATAATAAAAGAATGTGTGAATATGCATGTGTATGAATAACAGTGTTAATTAAAGAAAAAGAAGCTGTCCACATGAGAGATAGAAAGAGGATGAGAATGAATGGTCATGGAAGAGTCTGGAAAGAGGAAAGGAAAGAATGAAAGTGAAGAAATTTTATTTCATTTCCCCTCATTTAAAGTATTGTTTCATTTTACTATTTATTTATTCATTTATTATTGGGCGGGCCCGAGTGTGTGATGTGGCAGCAGTGATGGTATGTGTGTGTGTGTGTAGATCAGAGGGCAATTCAAAGGGGTTGGTTCTTTCCATTCTGTAGGAGTTAGGTCATTAGGTGAGTAGCAGACACCTTTACCCAATGAGCCTCCATTCAAGCCTCAAAATAAAATAAAAAATAAAAAAAAACAAAACAAAAAAACAAGTAACAACAATTATGTTGTTACAATTAGTCTATCATGTAAAAGTGAAATTTTCTTATAGAAAAATGTTAAGACACTGAAAAAAGACATCAAAGAAAACACTAGAAGGTGGAATCGTAATCCACGTGCATGAATAGCAGATGAAATAAAGTGAAAATGACTATATTATCAAAATGAGCTACAAATTCGACACTATTCACTATCAAATACAATGTCATTCTTCATAGAACTAAAAAAATTTTCTAAATTCTATATAAAATCACAGAAATCTCAAGTGGAAAAAATACAAAAATATGCATAAAACATCATAATAAATCTCGTTATTTTACATGTTATCTAAATTGTTTTTTGTTTAGATACAAAGTTTCTCTGTGTAGTCCTGCCTGTCCTGAACCTGCTTCAAAAAAAAAATCTGCTTGCCTCTGCTAAGATTAAAGGCATGTGCCACCATTCCTGGCTACATTTTTCTGTTTTAATTTTTTTTCTTATTTAAAATACATTCTTTAAAAGTATTTTATCAATTAATTTGTTGTGCAAAATGTATTATATTTTCCCTATGTATTATTTTATTTTAATAATCAATTGTGTATACAATTTAGATAGATATAAATGTTTTATACAGTGAAGAATATTTGGTCCATTCATCACATTTTAGTTCCATTCTCTGATACGCATGATAACAGTTTTCACTTCATAGCATAGATGTCTACTGCAGGCCTCCGGCTGCTCATTTGATGTCTCTGCTTACTTCTTCTATATAACTGCAAGTGTGTAGAATTTATCTTTCTAAAAAGAAGTTTTTTTGTTCTATGATGCAATTTAATACCTATTTGGAGTTTTATTTGGGAAATGAACAAGGTGTACATAGAAGCATGTTTGAGCAGTATCTGTACTCAAAAAATGCTTAATAACTATTGTCTCTGCTTTTCATATAAAAGATATGTGGTTTAACACGTGACAACTTTTGTACTTTGCCCCTGCATTTACATTATGAGGTTTAACCACAATGGATTACTAGACAATTCTCTATCACTCTTTTTGCAGGTGGATCCTCCTGCACTCATGGCATTACACTCTCCTTTAGCAAGAAGCCATTGAGGTCTTTAATTCATAGTCTACCTAATATCACACACGACTCTCAGTTCAAATATCACCTCTTCTTTGAAGCATTTGTTGTCTTCCCTGTGTAGAGGAAAGCTCATGCACTTCATCTTAGGAGTTATACTCCAATATTTACTGCTCCATTATGGTATTACTTCCTCACAGTCACTAAACAGTGAGATTTTCTAAGAACAGACATAGCCAAAATTCAGCTTGATTTATGAGATTCAGGGAGAGTGCCTGACACATGGAAATTTTCAGTAAGTATATTTGAATGAAAGTATCTTCTTCAAAATATAGTTTTGCACTCTTCATAATTTGTCATCTTCAGATCATTTGGAGGCAATATTTAGCTTGCAATTCTAAGCATCTTATCTTGCTTTGCATATGTTAAGCTATATAACAGTTTAGTTCATGTATCCCCACATTGGATGACAGTATCCCAATATGATGCCCACATCATCTCTGCTTATGTTAATACCTGCGAGCTGATCTAGAAGCTAAATCTGCCAAGAAAACTGATAATGCATATGTTCAGAACCCTATTTTATCATTACCTATAAAAATATACATTGAAAAATTCTTGCTGACTAAATATTAACATGAGTTCTCGCATTTAAAGTCAATGAAAGTCAGGAGAATAAAACAAGATACACATGCAACAAAATAAACTGGTACTGGAGAGGGATGCAAAGCAAGTGTCTTAGTCAGTCTACTGTTGCTGTGAAGAGACACTGTGGACACTGGAACTCTTGTGAAGTTAACCATTTAAGTGGGGACTTGCTTAACAGTTGCAGAGGCTTAGTGCATTATTCTCATGGTAGGGAGCATCAAGGCGTGCAGGCAGACATGGTAGCTGGGAGTTCCACATCCAGATCTTCAGGCAGCAGGAAGAGAGCTCCTGGGCCTGTCTTGGACTTCTGAAACCTCACAACTTCCCCCTCCAGTGAAAATCTTCCTCCAACAAGGCTATAATGCCTAATCCTTTTAAATAGTGCACCTCCCTAAGCATTTAAATACATGAGCCTTTGGGGCCACTCTTAATCTACTACATCAAGAGTAGAGCTGTAAAGTGGAGTGTCTTCTATTCTTGTGTGTGTGTGTGTATGTATGTATGTATGTATATGTTTATATGTGCATGTATGTATATGTATATTGCATGAGAACAATCAAAATTTTTACCAAAATATAAAAATATGTGTTTCAAAGTATTAAAAATATGTACTATGATAAAATGGGATTTATCCTGAGTACATATGTATTCAAGTACTTGAAAAAATTTATAAATCCTTATATAAAACATTAAAACATCAAAGTAACATAATTATATCTATAAATGGTAAGGAGAAATCAGTAGACATTTTCTTTTTCTATTCTTTTTTGTTTTTTGAGGCAGGTTTTCTCTGTCCTGGAACACTCTTTGCAGAGCAGACTGGCCTTGATCTCACAGAGATCTAGCTGCTTCTGCCTCCTAAGTGCTGGGGTTAAAGGCATGTGCCACCACACCCAGCTGATCAGTAGACATTTTCAGAAAATTAAATTTCACAATTGAATTGAGAAAAAGATTCTAGTTTATAGAAATAAAATGCCCTCACAGATAAATATCACTAAAGTCTGCATGGCTGCAATAATCAATCAAGGTGACATTGGCTTTGAATTAAAAGTCCTATACAAAAAAAAACAAACAAACAAAAAAAAAACAAACAAAAAACCAATAATTGTATGCTTATTGTACCTTGTAAAAAAGCAAAGCAAAATCAATTAAAATCTTATGAGAACACTTATGGTCCTTTTAAATAATACAAAGGTAGGAAAGTTTTGCTTTGATAAATACTCAAAATTTAGAATATATGTGAAAAAGAAAAAAAATTCACTACACCTTTTTATAGAAAGTCATCCCTCCTACTTTTAATGTACCTAGCAGTGGCAAATTAAGAGAAGCACTTCTCTGATACTATGTAATTCACATAAACGAAGGAAGTAGTCATTATCCTTATTTTATACAGAAAGACAGTAACATATAGATCCTACAGCTAGGAAGCTATTCACCATGGAAACCATTAATGGAGTCAAAGGCTAACAGCAGATTTGAGGGAAAGTTTCTGCAGTACAAAGAAAGGGGAATTATTATCTCTATCATAAGAAAAGTTTATAGAATCATTTAACCATAAAAGATGACGAGAAAGAAGCAGCCCAAGGTGACGTAAAATGTGTCAACAAGCATTACACAGAATAACAGATTCAAATGGTCAGCAAGTATGAATGCTCTTAGTTACTTTTCTGTTGCTGTGATAAAACACCATGGTCAATTTATAAAGAGTTTATTTTGTCTTACAGGTGTGCTATAAAGGGTGGGATAGCATGGCAGCTAGCAGCAGGCAGGACAGCCAAAGCACTGAGAGTTTGTGTCCTTCAACACAAGCATAAAAGAGAGAGAGAGTGATCATAAACTCTCAACAGCCCAGCCCAGTGACAGGCTTCCTTTAGCAAGGTGGCATCACAAAAATCCTTGGAAGTTGTGCTAATTGGAATCAAGGTAGTTAATATAACAATAACATTTCAATTATGCCTCTCCATTCACAAGATATTAGTAAGATCTACAACACCAGCTGTTCTGATTTATTATCTTATAATTTTTCTGAGGGTTTGAGAAGTAGGATCTCATATTTATTTATCATTAACAAATATACACTTAAGCCTGTAAATGCATATAATATTCAAAAGGAAATCACTCTTTCAGAACTGAAAAATTTGAGAACTTCGTATATGACTACCACAGGTATGTGACTCTCCTACCCTTCTCTTTCCTCCAACTCCTGCTTCCTTCCCTCTTAGGGAAGCTGCTAGTGAGGGTACTGGACAAGACATATGCCAAGGATAGCTTAAGACTAGGAATGGAGCTAGCCCAAAAGAGAGAAGTGTGTTGTTCTCTAGGCAACTCTAGGAAGACAGAACAATGTAAACCCTCTGACATCACACATGAACAATTTGGAATCCGCCCTCCTGGGTTTCTTACTATGGCTTAGTATATCCTCACTGTGTCCCTCATTGTTTCCCTTTAGAATGATAATGTATATTTTGTGCCATTTTATGTAGGAAGTATGAAATTTGCAATTTACCTTTGATTTTACAAGTAGTTATAATACAGAGCTTTTTGTGTGTCTCAAAAGACACTTAAACTGTGTTGATATTGAAAGGATATGGGAACTTTTGAGGTTGGACAAAATGTACTTTGCATCCTTATATAGTCATAAGCCCATGGGGGCCAGGGTGTGGACTGACATATAATAACTCATATATTTTGATACTTTGTTCACAGTTGGTGGAATGCTTTAGGAATGATTGGGATGTGTGGCCTTGTTAAAGGAGATGAGTCAGTGGGTATGTGTTTTGAGGTTTAGAACGATTCATGCCATTCCAAGTGTCTCTGTTTCTGCTCCTAGTTTTGGATCAAGATGTAACCTTAAGCTGTTCTTTCTACCACGCATTTGCTAGACTTTTGTAAACTCTATCCCCCTGAACCCATAAACACAAATAAACTCTTTTCTTTAATAAGCTGTCTTCCTCATGGTCTTTTATCACAGCAATGTAAGGGTAACTAAGAAAACATCCTTTGAGAAAATTAAGACTATACAAATTGATCAATGATACTAAATAACTTTGATAATTACTATACTTTGGAAAACCAAAATATAATTTTTTAAATCATTAGCATTTTTAGACAATTTAGATAAAAGTCAGAAAGTAATGTTATAATTATAGCATATATTTGATATAGCAGAATAAAGTGTCCTAGATAAGCATAGCAATTTGGGATAGGTTGAATTTCCAACATAACTCAATAAATAACATAAATGAAAAATAAATGAGAAAGCAAAGAGGTGTGACAATGTCGAGGGCAAATACAAGGAAAGAGATGTGCTAGAAGCACCCTGCTCCCACAGAGAATACCAGAGGAACAAAATTGTCAGCAAGTGATTATTTAAGAGAGACATGTTAATTGATAGTTTGAAAAATGAAGGTCCTGTAATAATTTCAAGCTATCCCCAATGAATGTTAAACTCAATAAAAATACATTTTAATTTCCAAAATGCTAATTCTGAAATAAATGCTAAACTCACAAAAAAGACTCTGAAGCAAAGTGTGGAATTTATAGCCATAAAAATTAATTTACATGAAAGAGTTCTCGTGCCTCTGTCAGAAATGGCTTGGTTTGAAAAGCGCAAGATATCCCAGATATTCATGAAGGCACACAGGAAATTAAGCAGGAAGCACTGACAGCTGAAATCATTTGTTTTTCAAACTTCTGGTCATGCTATAGCATGCCTTCTAGATATGAAGTAGAATTACAGAAAGAAAAAATGATGCAAAATATCCAGAAAGCCTTTATCACTTTTTCAAACCAACTGTTTATATGTCCTTGAAATTTAAATTAGAGTCATATTAATGGAAATTAATTTTATGCCATTAAATGGTCCAAATATTCCCTTTGTTCTAGCCATATTATTCAATAAAACCCACAAAAAGAGAATTTTTAAGTTTCTATTGATTATAGAACTAAAAGATCTACAATTTCATCACATATTTGCAAAACCACTAAAATATTAAAATGTGACTAGCAAAAATAGAGTCCTTATCATTTTCTCTTACTAGTTGTTAGCTGAACATCAGGGTATGAAGCTCAGTGACTGCATGGTTGATATGCAATGATGTTCTATCTTAGAACCTCAGCACTTTTTTAAAAAGTTATTTGTAAGGATTTTAATCTAGGAACATGGCTACTCTGTCAAGAGATCACATCTAAAGACCTTTTAAGTCTGTGTGATCTGGCTGGAATGGCATACCTTTAAACCCTCTGGCTGGAATAAACAATGACATTTAATTGAAGGACAGACAACTCATAGAAAGATTTGACAATGAATTGGAGATATTCCCAACTCTTTTTTTTTTAACAGATAAAATTTTTTAAGTATTATTAATTTTATTTTATTTTTTTTAATTAGTCCACCACCTTTATGTGGCTAGCGTTACCGTCTCGTCAGCAAGAACGACGCTGCACACACAAACAGGATCCTTCTGCAGTAAAGCTTTAATGCCTCTTGAGAGGAAGAGCATAAGCTTACAACACGAAAAACGGAGACAGAGAGCGCAAACAGCAGAAACCCCTCCCTTATATAGGAAACTGTCCTCCGCTTAGGACGTGTCAGTCCCTGATTGGCTGTTGCTCATTGGGCGAGATGATGCCACGGGAGAGGCAGAGCACAACTAGTGGAAAATCGCTTCGCACATGCGCAGATTAGTTGTTTGTCAGCATGGGACACAGGATGTCAGCGCCATCTTGTAATGGCGAATGTGAGCGCGGCTTCCCACACCTTTATTTTTTTATTTATTTTTTATTATTATTAATTTATTCTTATTACATCTCAATGGTTATCCCCTCCCTTATATCCTCCTATTCTTCCCTCCCTCCCATTTTCCCCTTACTCCCCTCCCCTATGACTGTTCCTGAGGGGGATTACCTCCCCCTCTATATGTTCATAGGGTATCAAGTCTCCTCTTGGTAACCTGCTGTCCTTCCTCTGAGTGCCATCAGGTCTCCCCCTCCAGGGGACATGGTCAAAGGTAAGGCACCAGAGTATGTGAGAAAGAAATATCCAACTCTCCACTCTACTGTGGAGAGTGTTCCGTCCATTGGCTAGATCTGGGTAGAGGTTTAAGGTTTACCGCCTGTATTGTCCTTGGCTGGTGCCTTAGTTTGAGCGGGACCCCTGGGCCCAAATCTGCCTATCATAATGTTCTACTTGTAGGCTTCTAGGACCCTCTGGGTCCTTCTACTTTGCCATTCTCCCATGATTCTCTCATCTAGAATCCCACTAGAATGTCCTCTCCTCTGTCTCAGTTTCCTGGTAAGTGAAGGCTTTCGTGGGACATGCCCCTTGGGCTAATATGCAGATATAAGTGAGTATATACCATTTGAGTCTTTCTGCTTCTGGGTTAACTCACTCATTATGATCATTTCTAGCTCAATCCATTTATCCACAAATTTCGGGAAGTCCTTGTTTTTAATAGCTGAATAGTATTCCATAGTGTATATGTACCACAGTTTCTTTATCCATTCTTCTATTGAGGGACACTTCGGCTGTTTCCATGTTCTGGCTATTATGAATAAGGCTGCTATGAACATGGTTGAGCAAATTCTCTTGTTGTGTGCTGGAGCATCTTCTGGATATATTCCAAGGAGTGGAATAGCTGGGTCTTGAGGAAGCCCTATTCCCATTTTTCTGAGATAGCACCAGATAGCTTTCCAAAGTGGTTGTACTAGTTTGCATTCCCACCAACAATGAAGGAGTGTTCCTCTCTCCCCACATCCTCACCAGCATGTGGTGTCGCTTGAATTTTTGATCTTAGCCATCCTGATGGGTGTAAGATGGAATCTCAGCGTTGTTTTGATTTGCATTTCCCTGATGATTAAGGAGGTTGAGCATTTCTTTAAGTGTTTCTCAGCCATTTGATATTCCTCTGTTGAGAATTCTCTGTTTAGTTCCATGCCCCATTTCTCGATTGGGTTATTTGGTTTGGTGGTATTTAATTTCTTGAGTTCTTTATATATTTTGGATATTAGCCCTTTGTCAGATGTGGGGTTGGTGAAGATCTTTTCCCAGTCTGTAGACTGTCACTTTGTTCTCTTTACAGTGTCTCCTGCCTTACAGAAGCTTCTCAGCCTCATGAGGTCCCATTTATTAATTGTTGACATTAATGCCTGGGCTGTTGGTGTTCTGTTCAGGAAGTTATCTCCTGTGCCAATATGTTCCAAGCTCTTTCCCATTTTTTCTTCTAAGTGACTTAGTGTCTCTGGTTTTATGTTGAGGTCTTTAATCCACTTGGATTTGAGTTTTGTACAAGGTGACAAATATGGGTCCAGTTGCATTTTTTTTACACATAGACATCCAGTTAGACCAGCACCATTTGTTGAAGATGCTATCCCTTTTCCATCGAATGGATTTAGCTTCTTTGTCAAAAATCAAATGACCATATATGTGTGGATTCATATCTGGGTCTTCGATTTGATTCCACTGATCAACCATCCTGTTGCTGTGCCAGTACCATACTGTTTTAATTACTATTGCTTTATAGTACAGTTTGAGATCAGGTATGGAGACTCCTCCAGAGCACCTTTTATTGTACAAGATTGTTTTAGCTATTCTGGGTTTTTTGTTTTTCCATATGAAGTTCAGAATTGAACTTTCAATGTCTTTAAAAAATTGTGTAGGTATTTTGATAGGGATTGCATTGAATCTGTACATTGCTTTTGGTAGGATGGCCATTTTTATTATGTTAATTCTCCCTATCCATGAGCAAGGTAGATCCTTCCATCTTCTCATGCCATCTTCAATCTCTTTCTTTAGGGTTTTGAAATTTTTTCAAAGGACCTCTAACTAAGCAGGTCCTTCACTTGCTTAGTTAGAGTAACTCCTAAGTACTTTATATTGCTTGTAGCTAATGTGAAGGGTGTAGTTTTCCTAATTTCTTCCTCTGCAAGCTTGTCATTTGTGTATAGGAAGGCTACAGACTTTTTTGAGTTAATTTTGTATCCAGCCAATTTGCTGAAGGTGTTTATCAGCTGTAGGAGTTCTCTGGTGGAATTTTGAGGGTCACTTATGTAGACTATCATATCATCTGCAAATAGGGATAATTTGACTTCTTCCTTTCCCATTTGAATACCCTTGATCTCCTTATGTTGTCTTATTGCTCTGGCTAGAACTTTGAGTACTATATTGAAGAGATATGGAGAGAGTGGGCAGCCTTGCCTTGTTCCTGATTTTAGAGGAATTTCCTTGAGTATCTCACCATTTACTTTTTTTTTTGGCTATTGGCTTCCTATATATAGCCTTTATTATGTTGAGGAAACTAAAAAAACAGTCCAAAGAATCAACAAAACCAAGAGCTGGTTCTTTGAGAAAGTCAACAAGATAGACAGACCATTAGCCAAACTAACTAAAAGGCAGAGTGACAGTATTGAAATCAACAAAATCAGGAATGAAAAGGGAGACATAACAACAGACACTGAAGAAATACAAAGAATCATAAGATCCTACTTTGAAGGCATATATGCCACAAAATTTGAAAATCTAAGGGAAATGGACTATTTTCTTGATCAATTTCACTTGCCAAAGTTGAGTGAAGAACAGATAAACAAGCTAAATAGCCCTATTTCCCCTACAGAAATTGAAGTAATCATTGATAGTCTCCCAACCAAAAAAAGCCCAGGGCCAGATGGCTTCAGTGCAGAATTCTACCAGACCTTCAAGGGCGAGCTGATAACGATACTCTTCAAGCTACTCCAAAAGATAGAAAGGGATGGAACATTACCAAACTCATTCTATGAGGCCATAGTCTCATTGATACCTAAACCTCACAAAGACTCAACAAAGAAAGAGAATTTCAGACCAATTTCTCTGATGAACATCGATGCAAAAATACTAAATAAAATACTTGCAAAACGAATACAAGAGCACATCAAAGATATCATTCATCATGACCAAGTAGGCTTCATTCCAGGCATGCAGGGGTGGTTTAATATACGGAAATCTATCAATGTAATCCACCACATAAACAAACTGAAAATAAAAAACCACGTGATCATCTCTTTGGATGCAGAGAAAGCATTTGATAAAATCCAACACCCATTCATGTTTAAAGTTTTAGAGAGATCGGATATTCCCAACTCTTGCATGAAGAAACAGAAAAGTTACTTAAAAGCATCGAAGTAGAGTTGAGATAGTAGAGTAAGATACATTAGAGAAAGAATAGAGAAGACAATACAGTAAGGTACAGTAGAGAATTCAGTAGAAAAGTCAGTACATTAGAGAAGGAAGTGGAATTGAGTAGAGAGTTGAGTAGAGTTCCATAGGTAGGATAGTAGAGTTGAGTAACGAAGACAGTAGAGTTGAGTACAAACAATTTGTCAGAGTTCATTCAGTATAACATAGTAGAGTACAGTAGAGTTTGGAGAGCACAGCAGAATTCAATACAGTTCAGTTGAGTGCAGTTCAGATTGTGGAGTTCAGAGGCGGATCAATTCAATTAGAAGCTAAAACAAGCTAATTTGAATCATTCAGCTTGGAGAGGAGTTTGAGCCAGAACAGCTGAGTAGAACCAGCCAGCCAGAGTTCAGCTAGAGCTAGAAAGGGTGTGCTTATTCAGTAGAAATCCTCAGAAGCTGAAAATGCTCTAGGCCTACGTTAAATTGCACTGAGGCTAGAAGCTTCCAGGACTTGGAATATCATTTAGCACATGGGGGGCGAAGAGCTTCTGAAATGACAATTATATCTGGTGAATAAAAGTTACTTTTAGAGCTATTGCCTCCCACTATGCTTTAGGTCTATAGTTAAGTAACTAAGTTAGATAAGTAGTTGCCCAACTATTAAGAATTTTTAATCTTTATTATTTTTAATATATTTTTAATTTATTTTTGAGAAGTTCATTCATGTATTCAATGTAGTTTGATCACGTTCGCTCCAACTCTCACATGGTAACTCCTCCTATACCCTATACCTTATCTTCATCATTTCCCTTTATCTTTTGTTAAAGGAGTCAGCTTTTCTGTGAAGATACAGACAGTCAGTCATCCATAGGAGAAATTCTCTTTAGGGTAGGTAGGTTAACCTGATAGGCCATATTAATTGGAACTCGTTTGTCTAAAGAGTTATAAATGATTTCTTTAGGAACATCTTTTTTATTGTCATGATTTATTTATATTACATCCCCCTTTTATCTTCCCATTCCCACACTCTCTCATTCTTCCTCCCTATCCCTCTCCCCTAGACCTAAAACAGGGCTGCCTCCTCCCCCACCATCTGACCACAGCCTATCAGATCTCATTCTGATAGCCTGCATCACAATCTTATGTGTGCCTACATGGTCTCCCTGCCATAGGGGAGGTAATCAAATTAGGAACATCAGAGTTCATGTCAGAGGCAGTCCCAGCTTCTGCTTCCCCCACTTCTCCAGCTTCTCCCACTACTGTAGAGAATTAGCTGTCCATTGACTATATCTGAACAAGGGTTCTAAGTTTTCTGTATGTATTGTCCTTGGTTGGTGCAAGAGTTTGGGCAGTCCTCCTGGGTCCAGATCTGCCAGGTCTCCTTGTGGGGTTCATGAACCCTTTTGACTCCTTAGGAACATCTTAAATATTCCAACATCATATTAATTATTTCTGGTTTTTTTTTGAGAATTTAAATCTGAGTATATTTTTTAGGCAAGCAATCTAGATTTTTATGTACATTTTTTTAAAGGAAGAGTACTTTGTGGTCACATTTTTTTTTTCCTTCACTGACTCCCTTGAAACTACTTTTAATTGTTTCTTATTTAGTGGTACATTCAATTCCCTTTTCAGTTATTCCTTAGAACTCTGAAAGCATTGCTGTACCACAAACTAATTTAGAGAGCACACATGTTCATATGTTCAAGGAATTTAGAAATTTGTCAGTTTCCACCATCTTTTTTTTCTATAATTAATTCTCAGATATCAAGTATGCTTTATTTCTTAGAAAATTTTAAATGTCATATTAAGCAGAATATCTGGATAGTATGTAAGGTCTTGCATTATGAGAATTAATTTGGTCTTCAGTCATAAGAACTTGCCTAAATTTAGAGCTTTTAAAATCTCCATTTAATCATACCCATTTTTCTATTACTTGCTGTCTTTATTATTTAGTTTCTTAAATGCTGTGTGTATCTATCATCTATCTATCTATCATCTATCTATGTATCCATTGTAATAATCTGTTATAGAAGTTAGTTATGGGGCTAGGAATGTCCCCTGATTTTCTAGGCATGTTTGCGTGCATGCTCACATTTGTGTGAGTACACATATGTGCAGTTGGCCATGTAGCCCAGAGGTTATCAACAGGTATATTTTTCAGTAACCCCTTAGCTTACTTACTGAGGCAGAGTCTTTTTCTGATCCCAGAGTTTATCAATTTCCTTATTGGAGTTTGCTATATTACCCCTGATACTCCATATCTGCCTCTGGAATGTTAGTATTACAGGCAGGCAGGTGGGCAGACACATATGGTTAAAATTTTTATGGGTTCCAAGAATCAGAAATCTGCTCCTTGTGCTTGTGAAGAACCCCTTTATCCAGTGAGGCATCCCAACCCTATCTACCTTAATTTTGAGACAGATACTATCACTGTACTTAGATCTCAGTAGTTAGGTAGACTAACTAGCCTATGAATTCTGCTGACTTCTCTGTCTTGGTCTCAGTTCTTGGATTGTGGAAACAAACAACTATGTCCGGTTTTGTATTTTGCCAGGATCTCAACTCAGGTCCTCATTCTTGGCTAGCAATATCTTCCCAAGTGTGCCATTGCTTCTCTCCCAAAGAAAATTTAATAGACTTTGATTCTAGTGATATTTATAAGATGCAGATATTCCTTAACCTTTATAGCTCCTAAACTTATTGGGACTAATTTAAACCTTCTGCAATTTGCTTTATGCTTTTCCCTTTTTAATCTTTTTTACCAAGTGTGTGTGTGTGTGTGTGTGTGTGTGTGTGTGTGTGTGTGTGTGTGTGTGTGTGTGTTTGGTGAGGTGGCTTGGCCATTAGGAACATTTTCTTCTTTAGTAGAGGACATAGAATTGTTTCCCAGCACTCCTATAGAGAAGTCTGTAACTCTGTAACAGAGATTCTATAAGCTATTCTGGCCTTGACCTAATGAACAATTTTGGTGTTTTTTTAGACTATCATTTGCTCCATATTGTAAACGATGAAGTTTTATTTTTATTTTTATGGGCCTCATGTTTAGGGGGTTGTCTTACTACCTCAGAAAATAAACACATAACTCTCATTGATAGAACTTTCTTTAGTAATGAAATAAAGAAGACCTAAAAGCAAGGAAAAAAAAAAAAGGTTGAAGTGTAAACAAAGCTTAGACATGCAAAATGACAGCAAAAAAGTGTGGAATTCAGAGGAGTAACAAAAGAGATGTAAATGGGAATAGGCAATGCAGCTCTAGTAGCACAGAACAGAAAGTTGAAGTTTTCATAATCCAGTATCTTGACTCGAGCCCCATACCATTGTTTCTAACTGGAGCCATCAGATTGACCTTCAAGTGATATCCCCACTGCTGTACTTCCTGATGCTCTAACCTGGACTGCTGTCACCCAAACAATATGAGCACCCAAATGGCCCCACTCCCTCTCTACTCCCAATTTCAGGTTCCCATAGTGCTCAGGAAGAGTGAGTAGACATTCTCCAAGAAGGAAATGAGAAAGTCACTGTTGATCAAGATATACGAATAAGAAAAGAGAGAGATGGAAAGACTGCAAGATTCCTTTGAAGAGACTAACTCGTCTTTACAAGGGAGTTGGTGCCCTATACTCGCAGTGAGTGATAACAGAGTAAGCACTGTCCACATCAGGCTTGTGGCTTGGAGTTATTCCTCTTAGCCAACCTTAAAATTAGTAGAATGATGAGGGAAGGTAACTTTACTCCTGTCCTGGTTCACCAACTGATAGAGGGTACTGGGATTTAGTAGCCTCCCATTAAAAACTTCCAGGCTTTTATGTCATGGAACAAAGATGTGAACATAGACAAGAGATAGTAATACTCAAAGCAATAAAATTTATTTAAAAGAATTACAGTTTCAAGGAGGAAGTGGACAAGAATGCACAGAAGCTCAATAACACTCATGCCTAAGTGAATGGGACTTTTATGAGTTGGATGGAAGATTTCCAGGTCATTAGCACAGTGTGTGTTATTTTGTCCATTCTCTTTCTGTTAGAGGGCTAGAGGTTCCATACTTCCTATAGCCAACACTTTTCTCACTGCCTTCCTGTCTCTGTTATTTTTCATGCCAATTTTGTATCATTTGTGAGGTAACTTCAGATCTTACTTTTCCACCCTCTTTTCTTGCTTCATGTCTGTATGTTGCTAAAGCAAATCATATCTAAATAGTTTATACAAGCATATACTTTGATGGAATGTATAGACTTAAGAAAGTATTTAATATACAAAATCACACACATAGTTTTCAATAGCATTCATCTTCTCCCAAATATAATTTCTATTTATTTTTTGGTTAAGTATTTCTCTCTTTTTGTCATTAAAGGAGCAGTGTAATTTTTCTCTGTAATATGAGGTACTTCAATTAGTCACAGTTAAAGGAGTTGAATCTTCAAACACCAATAGAATTGAAATTCAAGAATTAGGGGGATTTCCTAGGGAAGTTAAAAAGGGAAAATTTCTTAATCTTTTATGTACTCTATTTAGCATAAAGTTTAACATAAACTTAAATAATTTTATATTCTTGTAGTATATATTCAAAATTGAATAAAAAAAACAGCGACCTACATCAAAAGGTTTTGCATCATCTGAAAGAATATTTTAATTGGTCCATCTGTCATTTGAAATAATACTCCACTTATTATGAAACAGGTGTTAGTCTGAATATCCTGTTCTTAATTAAAACATTACAAAGTAAGATTACATCTTCTGTCTTTCAATATAGAATCTAAAATTAGTTGGCACGAATAAAAGATACATAAACCATAAGATTTGATTAAATAACTGATTACTAAATGTTATTTCTTTAACTTTGTGATAAACACTTTTTGTTTAGGATTTGAGACATAATAATAGGTACTGTTAATACTTGGATATTATGTTAAAGCTTTATTTACTTACCTCAATTGAGAAAATTGTTTGCACACTTTAAGTATCATAAGGTTCTGAAAGTAGTTATGAAATGGAGAGAATGACTTGAAGTGTGTGTGTGTGTGTGTGTGTGTGTGTGTGTGTGTGTGTGTGTAAAGCAGAATAAGAAAATTTATTTTTGTTACATTGGGAGAAGGAATGAATCAATACTTCCAGTAGGCTGGCAAGATAGCTCAGAGGGTAAGGTGCTTGCTGTTGTCAGACAAAACTTTTCCTAGGGAGACTCAACACACATATCTACCCACCCCAGATAGGGAGCCCAAGACAGAGCAAAGTACTGATACCACCAGTGTCTAATTTGGTGAACTGAACTTCTTACTGGAGTCTTAAAGCCAGGCATATCACCAAAGCTCAGCCCAGCATGGGTGACAGGTTACCGAAGCTGAGAAGCTGGAGCATATTACCAAGCCTTCATGGTGTTCAATATGTTATCAAGTATCCTTTCCAAGTGATATAGTTGGTATAAACATCTTCCAGGCAGCTTGGTTGGTTTCTGCTTCTTCTAGGCAGATAGTTTACTCTCAGAGTCTTCTTTGAAGCTTGCCATTTACTCTTTTTTTTTTTTTTTTTTTTTTTTTTTTTTGGCCAGGGCCCTGTGAATATGATCAGTTTTGGGGGCTTTCAGAAGCTATTTTGTGTCGTTTATCATCCACCTTACAGAGTTTCCCTTCAGGATGGAATGTTTCCTTATTGGAAGAAGCTGTTCATAACACTGCCACCATGTCTGGCAAAAGGCCTTAGAAAACTAGGAACTACATAGTGGAAGGTTGAACAACTTTCTCCACGTTATCTTTTGATCTCTATGTAGGCACTGCTCCCTAAATTGATACACGTAAAACAAAACAAAACAAAACAAAACAAAACAAAACAAAGCAGCAGCAACAACAACAAAAAAACTTGGGAGTCTTGGGACCACCCTTTTGAAGCAGTCTGTTTTTGGATCATTGACACGTAGTTTAGGTTTTTAACCTGTAAGCAAGAGTTATGCATATGAATCAATTTGACAGGGTTTTGTCCTGCTTCTCATTATCTTTTCTCCTTGTTTCTCTTCAAAGTAGCCTGACAAGGGTCAATTCTACTCCTAAGGAATAAGCTTTTCTCTCAGTGGCGCGAGAAGCCCAAAACTTGTCCTTCCCTAGGAAAGATCCCATGGAAATCCCAGTTCTTTAGAATCCACACTCTCAGTAATGCTGTAGCCAAACAAGGGCCAAGGTGTCTCTCTTTCTACTAACCTCAACTCCTTTGAAAGCTGTTGCAATTCCCTGCTCTATTTTTACATCACAGTAGAAGAATTTGGTGTGAAAATTCCTGAAATATGTCTGGGCCAAGGGTTAGCTTTTTCAGATTCCAAAAGAAAGAAGTCAAACATTTCTTTCTCTACGAAACCAAATAGAAGTGGAGAGCAAATGATGCCTACTGAGGTAAGAGAATAAGAATAAGGCTACGGAACAGTGCCAGCATGTGTGGGAGCGTTCAGTATTTATTTCTTCTCCAGGGAAAATGGCTGAGGGTCAACTAGCTACAAATGTCTGACACTGAAAATGGGAATATTTTCTGTAGAATGGCTTTTCTGAACTGTTTCCTTTGATTGTGTTTAGCACATGAGCTCTGGAGGATATACCAGAGTCAGGAGGACCACCCACCCTCAACTGTCTGTGTAAAGAGACGATTGATATTTAAACACAAAGAAAAGAGAGTGGCTTAATGTACACACTAAGGGAGTGTGTACAGCACTGTAGAAAATTCCCAAGCCCATCTTCCAATGTGTTTTTCAAAAAAAAAAATTAATTCATTGTTCTACATCTCAAAGCTAATATGCATTAAAATATGCAGACTAGACTAAGAAATGGATTTTTAAATTAATTTTCTTTTGGATTCCTTCAGATAGATTTTTTGGCAGTTTGTTTTAATTTTGAGAAAATAATGTAAATACTTTGACTTTTTACCATTCACACACACACATATATAAATTCATATATAAAAAATAAAATGTGAGACAGACAATAAGTCTGTTGATGGAAGACTATAAGTTAAATAGCAATGGAAAAACAATAGAAATCAAATCTGAGAAGACAGAAGTCTCTAGTGGTACATGTAATTCATTTTATTCAACTCCATTACAAAGATCTATTATAACCTTTTATTTAGGTAAGTGTAAAGGATATTCAAGAAAAGCCTAGCTCCTGAGTTAAAGAATACAATGCATGCACTGTGGCTAATCTGCATGTGTGGTTTCTATCTACAAGCGTTTCTGCAAGTGACAGAAAGCATCATAAAAACAAGCATGAAGTAAAATTCTATGCAAAGCAGGAGCCAAATTTAGTCACAGACATGACATTTATTCTGTCAGATCTTCCCACTTTAAAAAGGAACTGTAAATTTTTGCAGCATATTAGATACCAAGAAAACATGGAAATCTTAATAGTCTGATAAATATATCAAAAAACAAATGCTTATATAAGATAGACATACTCAGTCAAGGCTAGAGGGTATAGTTATTATTTAGAACTATCTTAACGAGCTTTTTCACCTTAACAAAGGCTGTCAGTTCTAGCTAGGTACAGAAAATATATCTACATGTTTAAATAAACTTGACCAGTCCAGAAGGTTAAGCTCATTATTGTTAAGTAAAGTCTTGTGGTAAATATTTTGAAATATTAAATGAGAGTGTGATAACTTTTCCTTTAAGGACACACCTAAGAGGAAATAGATTCATATGCATAAATATAAACAATTTATCCCCAGTACCCATCAATTGCTAATTGAATCTGTTCCTAAGACAACTATTTCTCCAGTAATTTTGTCCTCCTGTATGTTTTGATTGAACAGTACTACAGAGTTTTTAGAAAAACTAAAAGTCTCACAGAGGCAGAAATGCAGAGCATAGGATTTAGAAGACCCTAGCATTACCTCAAGATATTGCCACTAAGAGAACACAGTTGAGCCTCTGGAATCATCTACAACACATAAGTAGTATAGCTAGGTAGATATAGTGGGATTAGAGAAAACTGCAGCTTGACCCCTTTTCATAATGAAAAGTATATAAAGCCAAGAACTGGAACTGCAGGACTCTAATTATTGACCTTTTAATAGCCCTAGATCATTAAGATAAGTATCTAAACCTGTGGTTTCAAGTGCCCTAAGCTTATAGGATTACTATATAACAGAAGGCATTCTTGTAAAGAACAATGCTATAGCATTTTACATAGCTTTAAGAGCCAATAAAAATGGACCTGCCAGTCACTTGGATAGGAAAATGCCTCTCAGGAAAGATGCTTATTTCAGACACTTTTCCATATAGCATAAAGCTTGATGAAAATGTAAATTGGTGCAGTGGTGGTTTTGGCATACTAAACCTCACTTTCTTTCTTCAATATATTATTTATGTCCTTTCTGAATTCTTTTGACAAAGATTACAATGGTTCTGAACCAAGAGAAGCTCAGAGTGAGAGCCTGGTAAGAACGTAAAGACCGATATAGTACATATGCTACAAAATTATGTCAAAATATCTGCAAACCTACTGTGGGACATACTTTCTATGTCATGAGACAGATAGTAAGTTTGAAACATAAAGAATCAAAAACATATCCATAGTGGAGACAAAACAGGGTTACAGAGTAACAATAACTTGCTTGATACTTTGGACTAAACATCAAAGAGGAATTATAGACTACACACTGGAAGCCAACCATCGTTGATTCTTAAATATTTTTTCCTATGGCCCTTTGGGGTGCCTGTAAATCATCAAAAATAAGAACCATTTTCATAAAATAAGTTACATGCTCTTAATACTAAGCATGAACTCTGTTATGGTGATCTCAGATGAGCTGAAAAGTGAGATGCAACACACAGTATATTGTGAATACAGACACGGTGTCTCTACTAAAACAAGTAAGAACTTTTTTCTAGGACACAGTCACAATTTTTAATTGATTACTTAATTAACTTTACGTCCTGATCACAGCTCCCTTCTCTCCTCCTGGTCTCACCCTCCCCCTGCTTTCCCCATTCCCCCTCCCTTCAGTCACAATTTAATATGAGAAGAAAGAGCTTAATTAAATTCTAATATATTGAAAGACAGCCCACTTTAATAATGAGGCTTCTAGAAATTGGGTCTCAGGCACAAGGAATTATTTTTCTACTGTAGCCATGACAGTGTTTTGGTATGTGCTACTGTTTCTCAAGTTGTGAACATCTTAATTGATTTGTTTTATATCAGATCTATCATATCCCAAATCACACTATCTTAAAAATCTAAGCTAAGTAACTCCCTCCAAATTGGTGGATGGGTGCTGCATTAACAAATGTGCTAGTAGATTATTGTAATAATTTTTGTGAATATTTAAGTATAATGGTAAGGACACATACAAACTCAAGACAATAACTTCTGTAAAATGGCATGTTTTTCAACAAATGACAGAATTCACCTTGCTAAAAATAAAAAAGCATGCATTTTAGTATAATTTATGAGTAGTAATTTAGATGTTCTGTGGTTTGCAGATCAACATTTGAGTCAGAATAGGCATGGAATTCTGCTTTCAACCAACCATTTTCTCTTTGTTTTCTAGAAAACACTAAATGAAAACTGAAGAAGAGCTGTGATAATGCTGTGGAACTCAGATGGCATGATTTCTATGGAATGAATGGCTCTCAGCCCATAGTAGGTAACACACACACACACACACACACACACACACACACACGCACACGCACACACACACACACACACACACTTGTATAATTTCCTTGAACATTAACTGGATAACAATGTAGATTTTTTTCTAATATGTAATACTGAAAAGCATACTTCAAAACTATTAATTCAAACCTATTGCACTGTAGCACCCACCAAAATGTTATTGATTTAGTTTTTATGCACTAGAAAATGTTTGGGGAGCACAAAGCATACTTCTTTTCTGTGAATTAGGAATTTCATGAATTTATTTGATAAATTAATACTTTGCCATATTTACATATCATGAGTGCTTACTATAATTCTTTAAAATGACTCAATTGCATTTGTATAATTGAATCCTAAAAGGCATTGGGTTGTTAATGAAATGGACAGTGAAACTAGTTCACTAGATGCAAAATGATATGTAAAAAAAACCCTACAAAATCACAACAGACCTGGTGGCAATCAGAGGAAGGACAGCAGGATACCAAGAAGAGACTTGATACCCTATGATCATATAGAGGGGGAGGTAATCCCCCTCAGGAACAGTCATAGGGGAGGGGAATAAGGGGAAATTGGGAGGGAGGGAAGAATGGGAGGATACAAGGGATGGGATAACCACTGAGATGTAACAAGAATAAATTAATAAAGGAGGAAAATAAAATAAAATAAGATAAAATAAAATAAGCCCTCAATAGTAAAAAAAATAAAAATAAAAAAATACATAAATATAAACAAAAATTTTATATAATTTAAAACAAACCTATTCAAGCTATAAAACTTAATTACCCAAATGTATGTTCACAAGTAGAAATATTGTAATCATTTGTAGCCAGTCAATAACAAGTAGGATATCTAATTTGGTTTTGCTTAAGAAAATAATACAATTTAATCTGTGTTGCATTGTTTTAGATCACAGAGGGTGCCCTCTAGTAGAAATCAGTCAAACCTTACATCCTTTTCGGTAACTTTCCTAATCTGCTAAGCCCAGAAACCCTTCTCCTCTAAGCCCAGACACCACACAAAATTCCACAATTCTATAAACATTACTTTTTTGGTTCTATAAGTTATTGTTGGATTTTCTGTCCCATTTTCTTTTGATGATGTGGATGAACTGTTTATTAAAAGACCAAATTACCTCAAAGTCATGTCAGTATATCACTCTACTGAACTTCATTTGAAATAAGTTGGGTTTCTTAACTTTTGTTGGATTATTTGTTCAACAATGTGAAGACTCCTGTGTGTATAGTGCCAAGCAGATGTCTACTACATACTTTTATGTTGTTTGGTGTTAAGAATGTATAGTTAAATACACATATGCTGAAGTGTTCTTCAAAATACTTGCATGCACACACAAACACACACACACACACAAACACACACCATATATAAATAAATAAATAAATAAACAAATAAATAAATAATAACCTATCCATTCTTCCATTTAGTTAGAAATTTTTACTAAGGCTTTTTATTACTATTGTATCCGTGGTTTAAATGTGTCTTTATGCTCAGTTCAAAATACCTTAAGTACATTTTTTTCTGATGAACTTGTTATTCAGACTAAACCCAAAGCTTCAGAGTCTGGTAGTGGATCCTGAAGTGGATAATTTTTCTATGTGCATATTCTTACTTTCTTCTCAGTAATTCATCTCCCCAAGCAAGCTATATGTATGACTGTAGCCCAAGTTAAATAATGTAGTCTTCCCCCTCTAAAATTTCCATTTCTTTTGATCACACAAAGAAAAAGGTGCAAACAAATTCCAGGAAATATATTTATAGAAATAAATAACATCTTTCCCTATCTTATTTCCCTTTTCACTCTGAAGTGCAAATGTGATGGCCCATGTTAGAGCACATCTTGAATTATGGTCATGAAGTATGAAATAATTTTAACGTCTAATTTAACCATGAGCAAATGTGAGGAGAAAGGACCTGTGAGAACATGTCTCAGGTGTTACTCTGCTTTTTCTCAGTATTCTGACTGTCTCAAGAAAACCAGTAGAATTTAATACTGGGTTTGACAACTAACTCAATGACTGCCTTTTGCGAAGGCATCGTCTTTGCCAGCTGATAAACATCCTAGAATGGATGCTGAGAGATGTATATATGAGCCCAAAACAAGAGGAGGGGATTTTTGGTATTGGCTGTACATCACTCCACTTCAAGAGGCTCCTAGAGAGAACCACTTTGGTGAATGCTTAGAGGCTCTGAGTTCCACTTGCTGCTCTGGGATGCAGGTGCTTCTTCAGGTTCCAGTGGCTGTAGTTGCAGTCACCTTTGCTGAATTGCCGATTTGCTGTTTAATTGGTCTATGGAAATCCTGCTGAGCTTACCGGTGGAATCCCCCTAAGGTACTATATCTAAAAAGGTATACTTCTGTTCCTATTAACCTCTTTTTTTTCTTCTATCTAGTGTAGGTGAATTGGAAGGGAGGTCCAAGCATTAAAGAACTCCAAATAAAGTAGGTTTGAAAAAGTTCAAAGCCTACACTAAGAGTAAATGTTGGGCTTTTACAACAAGCAAGGAGCTATGGAAAGGTGATTCTTAAAACAGCCAACAAACAACAAAATTTTATTGTGTCTCATTACTATAGTAACTTAAATACAATTATAAAGGACAGATTCCTCTTTACAGGTAGAGGAGGGTAATCTTGAAGACTCTCAGTTCTAAGTCACTTATATACTTTAAGTATATTGATATAAAAACTCTAGGTATATGGCTCAAAATTATAATGAGTATCGTTCACCCTAGGTTACCTAATAGACAGTATATATGATTGACTTAGTGATTTGGGTTGTTCACTCATAAATTTCTCTGGAGAGTTTTATTTGATACAAACAAAATTAGCCCAAAGCATTGATGTAGCTTAATAGTAATTTAAATGGGTATAATCTCCCCATGTCACACACACACACACACACACACACACACACACACACACACTCACACATGCACACACACATACCAAAGTGTTCCTTGACAATAACTTGGCTGCTTATTTAATCTTTGATTATTCATATCATGTATTTTATAGATAGAAAATTTATTTAATTTCTAATATTTAGTCTTCTCATTTCATTGCAACATATTTCTTTGGTATGACAATGTCTGAAGATGAGTATCTTCAATCCTTACTTTAAAATATTTGCGTTCTCACATCTCAACTCTAGTTTTTCATGTTTGTAATTATTTTTGCTGTTGTTTTATGTGTATGGATCTATTGCCTGCACACATGACTGCCCATACTTTACTTGGTGCCCAGGGATTCCAGAAGAGGGCATTGAGTCTTCTGGAACTAGAGTTGCAGATGGTTGTGAGCTGCCATGTGAGTCCTGGGAATCAAACCCTGGTTATCTGGAAGAGCAGCCAGTGCTCCTAACTACTAACCAATCTCTCCAGACACAAGCTTAGATTACTTAAGAGAGTTTTTGTGAACAAAATTAGTTCTTATTCAACTATGAGGTATCTTTAGCAAGAGGATTTTATTACAGTGTTCTAGCAAAAACAAGAGCAAAGACAATAGCCTTTATTGGTTTCTGAAAAAGCTGAATATACTATTGTGTAAACATAATACATTTTCATTATCCATTCACTAGTTGATGGATATCTATTCTCTATACTATTATTCTAATTTAAAATGTAATGTTTATTTTAATTATTCTGCCTTTTTCTTGATACTGGCCATATTAAAATTGTCAGCTAGTTCAATAGGTGTGTAAGGATACAGTTTAGTGTTATTTAAAACTTCTCAACATACAGTATTTAGTATTTATATCTTCTTTGTTGTTTGTTGTTAAATTTTCATTTTATATTTTACATGCATTTTCAGATGGAATTATAACAACAAGTTTATTTCTTAATTTCTTATTTTGTAACAGACACACTACAGTTTCTCCTTGCTCCTCTCCTCTCAGTCCCTCACCCTCACTTCCCCTCTGCCATCCCCATCTACTCCTCCTCCATTCTCTTCATAAAAGGGTAGTCCTCTTATGGATCAACCAAACATGGCATAGTAAGTAGAAGAAAGATTAGGCACTTCCTTTGGTATTAAGGCTGGATGAGGCAACCTAGTATGAGAAAAGTGGTTCCCAAAATAGGCAGAAGAGTCAGAGAGACCCATAAGAGGACCGAGCTACAGTACTGTAATATATATGCCAAGAGCCTAGGTCAGTCTCATGGAGGCTCCCTGGTGCCTCCTGGCAGTTTGGTCTCAGTGAGCCCCTATGAGCTCAGGCTACTTAGTTCTGTGCATTTTCTAGTGGGGTCCTACAATCCTTCTTCCCTTTCTTCCACAGGGTTTGCCAAGCTTTGCCAAATGTTTGCCTCTGTTTCTATCACTTGTTGGATGAAAGCTCCCTGATGACAATTGGAGTAGATACCATTAAAAATCATTTCATTGAGCCAGGTCCACTGGCATAGGCCTGTATAATATCAGCACCCTGGGAGACAGAGTTGGTGGCTGTGTGAATTCAGGGCTATCTTGGTCTACAAAGCAAGTCCAGTATAGCCAAGGCTGCAAAAATAATCCTTATCTCAAAAATACACATACTAATAATTATACTAACACTAACACTAACTCTAACACTAATACTAATACTAATACTAATACTAATACTAATACTAATAATTTCATTGGTGTTTTGTGCCAGTCATATCTGGTTCTATCCTAGATCTCTAAGCTATGCAATCTCTGAGTCCCGACTGTCCAGCCAGTGTCAGGGGTAGGCTGACACCAACAGGTGGGTAAATATATTAGGTTTATTTCTCACTTTTCTTTTTTTCTTCATGTAAATTACATAATTGGTTCAGTTCTCCCAATCCTAGCAATAGAAATAAAATAGAAAACTTTTATAAGTATAATTAAGTATATATTATCACCAAGTTGAGAATCCTCTGCCTTAATGTATAGGTAGGATGCCTGCTGAAGAGGGCCTCCAAGATTATAATGAGGTAAGATAAATAACCAGATTATGGTGCTTAAAATCTAGCTTAATGGGCTTTTCTGTTGATGCCTATATGTTTGAGTTGCAACAAAACCAAAAGAAGCACACACAAATAGACACACATAGAACCATGACCAACCTCAAAATAAATATCTATCAACATCAATGGACTCTGTTGCCCAATTTGTCATTCTGCAGCATACAAGAAACACCTCAGTAACAAGTTATCCATTATGAAAGAGTAAAAGGCTAGAAAATGGTTTCTCAAGCAAACAGACCCAAGAAGTAAGCTGGAGTAGCCATTCTAATATCCAATAAAATAATTTCAAACAAAAATTAATCAAAAGGATGGGAAAGACACTTCATATTCATCAAAGGAAAAATCCAGCAAGATGACATTTCCATTTTTAACATTTGTGCCACCAATACAAGGAAACCACATTTGTAAAAGAAACATTAATAAAGCAAAATCACACATTGAACCACACACATTAATAGTGGGGGACTTCAACCCATCTCTCACCAACAGTCAGGTCATTGAAACAAAACAAAACAGAAAAAAAAAATGATGAAACAAATAGATGCCATGAATCCAATAGACCTAACAGATATCTAGAAAAGTTTTCAGCCAAACACAAAGATTATATCGTCTTCACAGCACCTCACAGAACTTTCTCCAAAATTGGCCACATATTAGGTCACAAAGTGAGCCTCAGCCAACACAGGAAAATTGACATAAACCCTTATATCTTATGAGACCATCATGAATTAAGCTGGACATCAACAACAACACAAATCTCACAAACTCATGAAATAGAACAACTCTCCACTCAAGGACCACTGGGTCAGGGAATGAATAAATAAATAAATACATAAATAAATTGATTGATTAATTGATTAATTAATTAAAGACTTTTTAAAAATCAAAGAAAATGAAGGCACAACATAACCAAACTTATGGGACACAGTACAAATAATGCTAAGAGTAAAGTTCATAGTACCTTCATAAAGAAATTAGAGAGATCTCATACTAGCAACTTAACAGCACACCTGAAAGCACTAGAACAAAAAGAAGCAAACACATCTACGAGGAATAGATAGAGGGAATAATTAAAGTCAGCTCTGAAATCAATAAATTATAAACAAAGAGAACAATACAAAGAAACAACGAAACCAAGAGCTGGTGCTTTGAGAAAAATCAACAAGATAGACAAATCCTTAGCCAAACTAACAAAAAGGCGGAGTGATAGTGTCCTAATTAACAAAATCAGAAATGAAAAGGGGGGCATTACAACAGACACTGATAAAATCAGAAAAATCATTAGGTCTTACTTCAAAGTCTGTACTATGCAAAACTGGAAAAATAAATGAAACGAATGGTTTTCATTATAAGTTTTACTTACTAGAGTTAAATCAAATAAAACAATTAATAACCATATATCCTTTAAGGAAATAGAAGCAGTCATTAAATGTCCCCTCCCCCCAAAAAAAGCCCAGAGCTTGATAGTTTCAGCCCAGAAGTGTTTCAGACTTTCAAAAAGCTAATACAAACGCTCCTCAAACTATTCCACAAAATACAAACATGGAACACTGGCAAATTAATTCTATGATGCCCCAATTACCCTGCTACCTGAACCACACAAAAATTCAACAAAGAAAGAATTTGAGACAAATCTCTTATCAACATGAATGCAAACATACTCAATAAAATACTCGCAAACCAAATACAGAAACACATCAAAACTATCATCCACCATGATCAAGCAGTCTTCATACCATGGATGCAGGGGTGGCTCATTGTACAAAAAAATCAGCATAATCCACCATATAAACAAACTGTAAGGAAAAAAAACCCACATGACCATCTCAATAGATGCTGAAAAAGACTTTGAGAAAATACAACGATGCTTCATGTTAAAAATCTTGAAGAGATCAGAGATAAATGGCACACACCTAAATACAATAAAGGCAATATTAAGCAGGTCTGCAGCCAACATTAAATAAATGGAAAAGAACATAAAGCAATTCCACTAAAATCAGGGACAAGACAAGGCTGCCTACTCTCTTCCTATCTCTACAATAGAGTACCTGAACTCCGAGCTAGAGCAATAAGACAACTAAACGGGGTCAAAGAATTGAAGTCAAATTATTGTTATTCACAGATTTATGATAGTTGAGAGTATCCATAAGTGACCTCAAAAATTCTACTAGAGAACTCTTACAGCTGAGAAACACATTCAGCAAAGAACCTTGATAAAAAATTAACTAAAAAAACTCACTATTCCTTTTGTATACAAATGATAAATGAGTTAAGAAAGAAATTATGGAAACACCACCCTTCACCATAGGCACAAATACAATATTTTTAACTTTAACTAAGCAAGTAAAATACCTGTGTGACAGGAACTTCAAGTTACTGAAAAAAGAAATTGAAGAAAATATCAGAAGATGGAAAGATCTCCCATGATCATGGATCAGTAGGATTAACAGTAAAAAGCAGTCTATGGAATCAATGCAATCCCCACCAAAATACAAACACAATTCTTTACAGACCTTGAAAAAACAATTCCCAACTTTATAGGGAAAACCAAAAAACACCAAATAGCTAAAACAATCCTGTACACCTGATTTTTGACAAGCCAAGATTATACAATGAAAAAAAAAAAAAGAAAGAAAAGAAAGCATCTTCAACAAATTGTCCTTAGCCATCAGGAAAAGGAAATCAAAATGACCCTGAGATTCCATCTTACACCTCTCAGAATGGCTATGCTATGATCAACAACTCAAGTGACAGAAAATGCTGGTAAGGATCTGGAGGAAGGGAAACACTCCTTCACTGCTGGTGGACTGCTTCTAGAAAGGTAATTTCTACACAGGAAGCTATTGATGGAATAATTATTTTTCTAGGTTCTGAATAAAGTGTTATCTACATCCCTTTGCCTATAAGTAGAGTCACTTAACTATAATTACACTGATTCCCCACCTTTGCTTGAAAATGAAGAGCAAAGCCTATACTTTCCCACAGCAACTCAACTGTGAGCATATTAATCCATCAAAAATAAATATTTCTGATGGCTTAATTTTTTCAGCAAATTCAAATTATCATTCGAATTTAGATTAGATTCATTGTTAAGATTATTATGCAGTAAAATGAAAATGATAATTTAGTTTCTTCAAAAAGAATATGTGATTTTTCATTTTTGTGATATATCACTTATATTATTATCAGTCATCAGAGAATATTAATACATACTCCATGTTTTATAGAAAAATTCATCTAAGGTGACCTTGACTTTAACTGCAGGACTCTTGGTAAGATTCCTAATTAATATCTGAGTCACTTAAAAATGTTTTAGGTGTATTATTAAAATACATTTTTGTATGTACCTCAAGCTGCCCTCTGACTACAGAGCCTCTTACCTTAGCCCCTGAATATAAGTGTTGCAGGTGTTACCACTATGCTGTATTCTTTTCTTTGTGTTCATAGATGTTTGCCCTGCTAAAGAGATAGAGGAATGCATTATAAATAAAAAGCATTGATATTATTGTGTTTGTGGTGGATTTGCATTGTAATGTTCAATAAATTGTCCAAACCCATTATTTTTGACCATTTAAAATTCCAACATGAATTTACAATTAGAGGTAGTTTTTCTATACCTGATAAAATTAGTACAAGTAACAGAGAAATATAAGATAATGTAGGAGAATCTGCATATTTTCCGTGTTTACTTGAATATAAAAAAGTAAATAAAGGTGAATGCCTTAGTGATTGTACAACTGCCAGTATGTAGCTGAAAGAGTTATCTTTTGATTGTTGAGCTGACAGCATGATGAATCTCGGTATGAAATGTCAGTCACACCTCATTACTTTGTCTCCTTCTTTTGTCCAGACTTTTGAAGGCAATCTTTTCTCTGGATGCATTCATTGTTTTGACAGCTTCATTCATGCCAACTTTGAGGGCTACTCATCTGTCTTCTCCTCATAAAGCACTTGGTAAATTACTCTCTTGGAATGTCAAAACACAGTGACTTTACCCAAAAACTTTACAAAGCACATTATAAACCTCCTCTCCCTATCTATCTCCATCTTTGTCTCCATCTCCATCTCCTTCACCTTCTCTCTCTCCCTCCCTCTTTCTATCTGTCTGTTTCTCCTCATCCATTCTTCCCTCTCTCTCCCTCTAGCTCTTACAGATACACACAGACATATACGCACAAAATCTACAACACCTGAAGATAACAAGACAAAAGTAAAATGTTTCCTTGTAATAGTCTTAATAACGCACGCATGCTTTAATTCCACAGTACTGTTGAATGATGAAAATAAAGACATAGCTTTGACTGAATGCAGTCTTTTAACAGTGAGCAATGTTCTGAAATTAAGTATCCTAAAAGAATCTTTAAAGCCCACTACTTGTGCTATGCATCTTCATAAAGAATATGTCTTATTGGCTGCCCACAAGCTCCTGGAATTTAAACTGTTTCCATTAGCATGAACAAAAGATAATGACATAAAAAAGTCATTGTGTAATCTTTTACCACAATATCTTTCATGTATTTAAAATGATTTTAATAGGTAAGAAAATTGGAAAGTGAATCTAATAAAAATACTTCAAAACTGCCTTACTGTGCTGGCAATAACTACATTTATTGCAATATTAATATAAGCCACACTTGTTTTAAAATCAGTTATTCACTTGTGCATCTTATCTGAACTTATCTTATCTGAAATTCTGAGCTTTGGAGAGTCATAGGAATGTATAGGATCTCATAAAACTATCTCTGCCAGAACTCAAAATTCTAGACTCTTTTCACAACTTACATGGAATTTCTCCTGTGTTTTATTAATACATAAGCTCATAATAAAACAGAGAAATGGTTTTACTTAGAATATAAGTGCAGAGTTTGAGTATATTAAGAAAATAATCTACAATAGTGAAGTCCCTGTGTTGAATCCCATTCACTGGTACTTTCTCTAGCAAGTATAATCTTTTAAGCAATAATCAATGAAGAAACCAGCTGTGAACAATAAAAAAAAAAACTTTGCATGGTAAAAAATGATTAGAAGACATCTCAACTCAAGTATTGAGATTTTAACTTTGGAGAAATAGCAAAAGGGTAATGTTACTAGATGGACTAAGTTTTACAAGATGTGTGCTTTGAGAAGAAAATGAAAATATATTAATGTGTACCAATAATGCATTGCCTTGATTTGGGGCATTGTATGAAGGATAATTTCTATCATATGATACTGGAATCCTAAAACTAGTGATTTACATGGGTTTGTCTAAAAGACACTTGTTTCAAGATGTGGCTTAATATTTCAAGGTATAAATAATATGATATATAATTGTATTCTATGTGTTAGTGCATGATGGCTTACCATGACCATTCTCACATAAATATCAGAATCATAAAATATGGTTTCAGAGAATGTGTGATGTGCTTAGACACCACTAGAATTTTAACTTAACTCTGCTAATTTTGCCATGAGCTTTTCTGTGTTATAATTGTGTGTGTGTGTATGTGTGTGTGTGTGTGTGTGTGTGTTTAGGCAGATGCTTATGTGGTGCATGTGTGCATATGTATTCATGTTTTTATGTAACTACATACAATTGTGTTAAACTGTGTGCACACCAGCAGAAGCAACAGGTCAACAGCTGGTATCTTCCCCCATGGCTTTCTCCACCTTGTGTTTTTGAGACAAAGCATCTTCCTAAATGTCCAACTCATGTTTAGGCTAAACTAGAAGGAAAGCATGTCTCCATAATCTTCCTGTCTCTGCTGTGCCAGTGGTTCCCTGCATTGTGGTACAAACATGGGCCCCACTGCATCACAGTGTAAACATGCTCCACCTTTGTGGTCTTTTTCATGTTCAGGACTCTGAACTCAGGTTCTCATGCTTGTGCAGCAAGGACATTGCTTTAGCACTGAGCCATTTCCCTGGAACTATAAACGATGATTTTAAATTACCCTAAATCGTGCTGTAAACAGCAGCTCTAGCATCTAGTCTAACATGTTTTTAAATTTTATATTTATTTTTGGAGCATTCTGATATGTCTTCAGGCCTGATGGCAGTCCAATCCTGCTCATAAGCTTCTGGCCCTCTCTCAGCAGCACCAGGCTCTACTTCAGAGGCTGAGAGAACCATTCTGAATAAATGCCTCTGTCCTGCCTTTTCCAAACCATGGCCGAGTACACCCAAAGCTGGTTTCTGCTGTACACTTGAAACAGTCCCACGATGACATCCATTTATCATCCAGGCATGGCCAGATCCGTAGGTGTAATGGTTGTCTGCCTTTAGCGGGCAGGAGACTCTTGTAGACATTAGCTTCAATTGGAAAATTGAGCCTCCTCATTTATAATGATGTACATTTATATTTAGGCATTTACATTATCTGAGGCATGTTTAAGCTAGTTACAAAGTGAAATGTTAAATTCATTACTGTAGACAGTACATAAAGATGTCTTAACTGCTGGCTGTGGTGCTAATAAGTTACAGAAACATTGAAGTTAGGATATACCCATTCTGAGTGATGCTTATTTATTTGATAATTTCTGATATATATGCCCTAAATCTTTTAATACAAAGTGCCTTTTATTGGCTTTAATAAAATTAATTAGGTAGTAAATATTTACATAAATATTCTTATGTAAAGACTAAATAAAATAGCTCAGAATTTGCTTGTGGCATGCTTTAAATTTTGCATGCACATAGACATTGTTGAATAATGTAAAAGATAAGGCATTTCTAATCAAAGGAGTGTCAGGAGATATCTTTACAGGTGATTGAAATGGCTGTACAGCAGAGTCCATCTCTTATGCATCAGTTGACCACTAATGATTAAATATCATCATCATATTATGATTAATCAGGTAATTAGTAAAAATCAAGTCTAAGTTAATAGTTAGTCATTTGTGAGGATGGCTTTGTCTCTAGCCTGGTCTGTTCCATCCCCAGCGTTTTGAGCTGGCCATGGATTCACTCCTGGACCCTTACAGGAGACATTTAAAGATATTTATAGAAAATGTTGACCAGAGCAGCTGTCATCTAGTAGATGACATATTTGTTTAATAACATCATCATAAAACTCCGACAGTGTGGTAGTACAGAAGGAAAAAATAACTTTAGCTTATTAAGAAAAAGGCAGTTTTTTAATGTGTATTTTATATTTGAAATTTAAAAGTAAAAATGACTTTCCAAAAATTAAATAACAGATATAAATATCTCCCTTTTGCCATGTTATGTTTCATATAGAAGCTCATTTCAGAACTTCAGGACTTAATTTTCTTCCTGTTTGCAAAGTTGCTCACACAGAGTTCATTAAAGCCTCCTTCCTCAAATGCTTCACAGTTAGGAGCAAGCATGTATATGCAACCCCAGGTAATGTATGGATGTTTGAAAATTCTGACTCACTAATTGTTTTAACACTCCATAGTCTTCTTTCTCAACTATTTTTTTAACCACAAAACTTATGAACATATGACATATGATGCATATGTATATACACACTCATACATATGTATGCATGTATGTATATATGCAAAATTTTTGTCTTTATATATAATATATGTTGAGCATATGTAGATTTATTATGTAATATGTATGTGGGCATATAATACATGTTTATTTGTGAGGTTATTTGTGTTATTTTAGTAACAGAACTGGGTAGCTTACCACATGACCAGTAAGAGTTTTATGATTAAAATTTGCTAAATGAAAGCATTATTGATCCTCCTCCATTAGATGACAAGTACTAGAGATAGTACTAGAAAGAAAGGTAAAGCAATCTTCCTCTCATGGAGCTTACATTTATTCACAAAATAAACACAATATTAAAAAAATCAGTTCAGAAAATAAGGCAACTAGTACTGGACAATTATGAAAGGATCACTTTCCTATTAATTGATAGAGACATCTTCTTTGGTAAGGTAAATTGATGCCTGTTCTTATTTAAAAAAATGGTCCCAGTCATTTGATATTACTAACAATGACCCAGGAGCCAGATGCTAGGATGAAAACCTGCAGAGAAAGCACACAACAGACCTTCCTACTCAGCTTATATCCTAGAGGAAAAAACAAAAATCTTACCAGCTCAGATGACAGCATAGGAAGAAAAACAAACAAAAAACAAAACACCCTAGAAGCCAAAGATCTTGCTAGCTTAAAGCTTTAAAGTCCCTTCTTTTCACCATTACCTTAAATACCTTTCAAGTCAAAGTCCCTCTTACTCTTTAATCCCTGTCAGCTGGTTTCTTACTCCATTTCTTCACCTAGGGTTAACTTTATTAAATCCTGTATACAGAAGGTTCTTGGATTAAAGGTGTCTGCTAGGGCTGGCCAAACCACATCATAATCACCTGTTTATAATAAACAGAAAGTTCTTGGATTAAAGATGTGTGTTAGGGCTCAACCACACCAAACGCAAACAAGGTTTTACAATTCACAATCTGGGGGTTCACAATGGCATCAAATATCCTGCAACAGATACTCAAGAAAGCTAACAACCATATCAATAACTATTAAAACCAGCCAGTATTTATTGTATGCTTTTTGTATGTGGTGATATGAATTATTCTCTTTCATCAATTAAAAAATCACAATCTTGAAATTGTGAGATGATATGATTTGTATTATCATATTATTAATAAATAAAATAAATGGGGGAAATTGAGTGGTATAAATAGCAGTATACCAAACCATAAATCATAGTTATTAGTATTTTGAAAAGCCACTTTTGAGCTCTGATAAATTGAAGCTAACTCAATTCCAATCACTTTACTTGTTAATTAAAAATATTTAGACCGTCAATATGTCCAATGACAAAGGAAAGTAGTCTGAATCTTTGACAAATATTTTGTGAAGACTGTCATTTAATTCTTTTAGCTACCTGGAGGAAGATAGAAGAATGCCTCCAAGAGGTCTAAGTGCAGGAGGGCCAGGTTACATCATGAAGTTGGAGGATGAGCAGAAAAGTCTAGCAAGAAAGTTCTACAGTCTGAACCACTCAAAGTTTTCTTTCTCTATGACAAATAACCTGAGAGACAGAGTTTTAAAGTGTGAAGATTTATGTTGAGTCATGTTTTCCAAAGTTTCAGTTCAATCTCAATCTGATATATTTTTTGGTCCTATAATGAAACACAATATTATGACACTGGGATTGTGTGATAACTTTATGGTATAGCCAGGGAATCCAGACAGAAAAGTACAAATAACAAAACCTGTCATTCCAGGTGCACACAAAGTGACTCCATTTCCCCATGTGTTTTGCATAAATAATGTCTTTCTGTTATGAACACATCAAAGCATTCAATGCCTGGGTTAGGTCCCTTAGGAATCAATTATTTTGAAAGCCACACAACCTGTCATAAGACCACAAAACATTAGCTTTTTGTGGACACTCTATTTAAAACCACAATATTCTCTACTTGGTCCCCAATACAGAATGCATCTATTGCATTTGCAGGACCCACAAAGAAATTTCTTATCTTTTTGCTTCAGTAATGGACCTATGGTCATGAGTTTCCAGGGTGGGTGCTGGGAACTGAACACTGATCTTTTGCAAAAGCAGCAAGCATTGTTTTGAGGGTAATTATTTCTTTTTACTTTTTGATATTTGAAAATATTGCATCATTCCTACTTTCCTTTTCCTTTTTCCAAATCCTCCCATATAGTTTTTTTTCTTGCTCTTTTTCAAATCCATGGCCTCTTTTTACATTAATTATTAGTATATGCATATAAGAATGTGTGTTTTCATATGTTTCTAAATATATTTACATACATATGCATGCATGCAAATATAATCCCTAAATATAACCTGCTCAGTCTGTACATGTTACATGTAGGTGTACTTTCGGTATGATGACTTGGTGTTGGATAATCAATTGCTGTGCCCTTCCCTGGATAAGTCTTTCTCCGTCTCCGGACTGAGGCTTTGTGGTCTTTCCCTTGTCCACTTCGGCATGTCTATTGGTATCTCTCTTCTTCACTTCATGTTCAGCCAGTCATGCTGGTAAGATTTTAGTGGCGTAGCTTCTGATATTAGTAGGAGCCACAATCTCAAAGCAAACTCTTTGGTCTTCTGGCTCTTACAGTCTTTTCTACTTCTCTTCTGTACTGCCTGCTGTACCTGGATTAGGGTATTATATATTTTTTCATTGGAACGGGGTTCGATAACTTTGTGTCTTAGTTGACCTTTTCTGTAATGTTTTTTTTATTATTTTTTATTAATTGAACATTTCTTATTTGTTAATACACATTTATATTATTACACATATACACAATAAATTACCTATAGCGAGAAGAACCATGACACAATCAGGAATTATATAGTCTTTGGTTCTTGAAGGAAATATTGTCAGTCCAGATGAGACAATTTCACTCAAAATACGTGTCTTTGCACACACATGTCTTAGTGTTTTGGCTATTTGAATTTGACAGTTTTGAGGAAAAAATCTTTCCTATCTTGATGAATGTAAAATTCTGAATGTAAATCAATCTCTATCACATCTCATCATTATCAACTCTGGCACAGTTGACAGCCAAACTCTACCAAGACAGGGTAAGCAGTTTATTGCAAAGCAGAGTTTCCTGGGTGAAGGGTGAGAATTGCGCTTATCTATGGGTATAAGGGCACATATGTAGAATATATGTGTCATTCTTAGTAAAGTTCTAATTTTAGGTTCTCCAAGATGACTTCACTACACCAGGGAAGTTTTTTCTTATTGAGTGCATTCTAAGTTCAATAACGGAGCATTTGGTTGCCACCAAGCTTTGTGTGTCACTGTTAGAGTTATCCTACCATGGTCTATTGTTATGAGTTAGGTCATAGATGCCCTAGCTCAGTAGAGATGCTGGTTTTTCCCCTTCTTTGGTAGCTTGCATGGCACCTTCTGGTACCATGAAAGTTACTCCTCAGGAAATATTCAGGTCAGTTCCAGCCTATTGTCCTCTGGGCCCTATATCTGAAGTAGTTACCTTCCACCTCTGAGGGGAAAACAAGAGCAGTGACAAGATTTGGCAAAATTTGGGGAGTATCTTGAAGATCCTGTCCAACAGCTAAAAAAAATTAAAACTATGTATGTCTCGTGTTTGGGTTTTTTGTTAGTCTTTGGTTCTTGGAGGAAATATTGTCAGTCCAGATGAGACAATTTCACTCAAAATACATGTCTTTGTACACTAACATATAATAAAAGGAATTTGGGGTAAATAGTTAATAATATGGCTTTATGGGACTTTTTCAGACACTGTTATTTTACTTTCTTCACCCTTCTGTATTTATTCTTCCATAATTGTATTCACCAGACCCTGCCACCACCACCTTTGTCCATTTCCTGATGAGATCACTTTTACTCTGCTATTCCCTTCTCCATTGTTCCCCTATTGATTACTATGGCAATGGTATCATTTCACTTTCCTGGTTTCTGCAGTTACTTCAGGCTATGTACTCACATCTAAAGATTTTGATCTGAGAGCCTCCGGTTAGAAAGAATGTAAGATGTTTGTGTTTATTGACGTGGGTTACCACAATCAACATGCATCTTTCTAGTTCCATCCACTTTTCTGCAAAATTCATTATTTCACATTTATAGCTGAATATTATTCCATAGCACATATATATATATATATCACATATATATATTATATATATAATTTTCATATTTTGGATGTTTCCATTTCCTAGCTATCATGAGTAGAGAGGCAATTAACATGGCTGAGCAAGTAGATCATGCCAACTAATGATGTAGCTGGGTCATATGGTATATTTAGTTTTAGCATTTTGAGAATTCTCTACACTAATTTCCACAGTGACTGGACTAGTTACAAACCCAACAACAGCATATGAATGTTATCTTTTCCAAGCAGCTCCTCCAGAATTTCTTGTTGGCTGTTCAGTTTTACTATTCTAATTGGCCTAAGATGAAATCTCAAAGTTGTTTTGATTCATATTCCCTAATTGGTAAAGGTGAAAAATTCCTTCTGTGATGTTTGTTTGCTGTTCATTTTAAGCTTTATCGCATCGTGGTTAGATAGACTACAAGGAGATATTTTAATCCTATTTAATTTGTAAAACTCTTGCTTTATGTTCTAGGTAGTCTGCATTAAAAAAGCTTCCATGTGCTGCTGAGAAGATTTTTTTTTTTATGTTTGGGTGGAATTTTCTGTCTATATCTATTAAGTATGTATGATCTTAGCTAATCCTGATATTTTTCCTTTTTTCTGGAGACTTTCCTATTGGATAAAGTGCACTATTAATATATATGTTAATCTGTGTCTTTAAACACTGTACTACATTTTTTATTTTTATGAATTTGAGTGTCCCAGAGTTTTGTGCAAATAGGTTTAAGATTGCAATGTTTGCCTTCTTGGTAAACTGTTCATTTTTCAGATTTTCCACATTCACTTAAAATAATATATCCAGAAATTACTTCATTTATAAATGAAAATACTGTTTAGTATTCATTCTATAAAATGGCAAAATTTTACTATATATTATATTTAGGGCCACCACCTATAGATCCTCCTGTAATATACCCAATGTTTCCACCAGTCAGATTACTTATATTCTTCTTCCAAGGTGTAGCTATTGGTTCTTCCTGATGCTCCCTACCCACAAACCCTCTCTAACCACCTCACCTCCAGATTTAGCCCAGATATCACTTTCAATGCCTGAGCCTGAGCTGACCACTCATGTTTGCATGACAGCCAATCTCTAGGCTTCTGTCGGGAGCAGCCTACTGGTTTCAACCTGCTCATGGTACCTATTGCTATATCCAACCTCTCTAGTCACCCAAATCTTATCCATGTGTCACCAGGGTCTAGCAGATGAACCATCCCAAATACATGATAAAGTCGTTAGTATTTCCGTTTTTATTACTTCTGAATTATATTCCAGAGTACTCCACTACAGCTTCTATTTTGTGTACTCTGATATAGATTGTGGACTGGCATGTCTTGAATCTATTGTGATCATTTGTTAGCAAAGTGTTTTTCAGAGATTATTGCTTGTTTGATTGCTTCTCTCCTTTTTCTGTGATCACTTTGTTTTGTTTTTGTTTGAGACATATTATTACCCTGTAATGCAGGCTTCCCTGGAATTCACTATGTATTTCATACCACCCTTAAAGTTCTATGATCCTCCTGGTCCAGTACAGGACTGATTGACTCTTTCTGGAAACTATCCTTTCGCTTCTATTAAACCATGCTTCTTTTTCTCTTACTTCTCAGGGAAAGTGTCAATATTCCCAAAATATGTCACTCATTCTATTGGACCCTCCTATAAAACTCCATCTCAAGATAATACCCAAACTTTACCCAAACTTTGAGAATCTTTTGTGTGAGTAATCCTCGTAGTATAGAGACATATGAAAACTCTTATATTATCCCATATACTTTATTTTTAAAGTAAAAATAAAAATATTTTAAAAATATACCCTATGGAAAGAAACATAGCTTTTATTGTTTGATCTGGATACATACTTCCATTAAAAAGACCATGTTTAAGTTCATAAATGATACCAATTGATCAAATAAAACTGAACTTTTACACATAATTCTTTGTCAAAATCATCAACATAGACATTTTATTTTAAAATAGTTATTTTTTTCCTCAAACAAATGCTTACCATTTGGGTGGAAAATTTTATAAATACACACAAATGTATATTTTGCAAGGAAATATAAAAACATTTATTTGTACACATCTAAGCATTACTTTTTGTGGTAAAAAATTCAACTGTATCAGCAAGTATTCCTCACTAGAAATAGTACAGATTACAGATAGATTTCAATTGCAACTCATATCACACTAATTGTATGATCTAGGACAAAGTTTTTGCCTCTTTAAGTACCATCTTCTCATTTGTAAAACAATAATAATTTCAAATTACTTTTAATATTTTTATTGTCTGAGAATTTCACATATGCAGAGGACATATTTTGATCAAACCCATCCTCATCTCAAATTTCTCCTTTATCTCTCTGCCAAGCTTTCCTTCCCAACTGCTGTGCTTTAAAAATAAAACAGACAACACATAGGCCCCATACAAAATGGCTCCTTAAAAAATTATTGTTCGTCTGTGGGTCTCACATTATGTATCCCGATCACACTCACCTCCCCATCCCTCCTGCCTACCTATCCTCCACCCTTGGAACTTCTTCCCCAAAATTAAAAATAAATCTTGCTGTGGAGGCTGACGGATGTAACGTGTGGCTCACACTATTCTTTTTGTCCACACTTCTTTGCTTGCAAATGTTCATTGTAATGAATCATTGGTCTGGTTCAAGTCCTCTAGCTTCTGCTACATTATCAATACTAGAACCTCACTGGGACTCAGGTCAGATGTCCTATCATTGTCCTATGTCATGGAGGTCTTGTAGCTTTGGATCTGCAGAGCTGGTCCATTCATGTCAATAAGGAAAGTGCTTCCAGTAGAGAACCAACTTGATTTTTTTCATGTCCTATGAAGAAATTATATAGTGTTTTATTCAATCACTTCTCATATTTGAGTTCTGGTGAATATCCAAGAGCAATTCAATGGCCAGTAGTTCTTGGAAAGTCTATGGGACCACACTTACAAACAACTCAAAAAGAGATAACTCATACCTGGTTCTGTGCTTATTTTATATCCTGTGGTATCTGAGAGAGGAATTGTCCTTCCATTAGAGAACCTCCATACGTGTATGTGTGTGTGTGTGTGTGTGTGTGTGTGTGTGTGTGTGTGTGTGTGTGTTTATACTTTATGTGTATATGTTTAATGTGGAGCATGTATGTGTGCATATATGCACATACACCCACACACACATACATATATATACATATATATGTATATATATAAGCTTCACAGTACTAGGCCTCCATATAGCATTTTGAAATGTCTTTAGTGGGAGTTGTCCTTCTCCTCATTCCCTCCTCTGTTCTGCCTTCCTCGCTTCTCATTTTATCTAAATTGTTCCATGATTCTCCTGCCTACCTTTAGACTACCTGTATCACATTCCCCTTTCCTTGAAGTTCCCCATGTTCCCTTACTAGTTTCACAGTTTATTTTTAAAATAGCATTATTGAAATATATTTTATCTACAAAAGTCTCACACATACTTTCTGTTTATAATATGACATGTGGCCATTGGTAATTGCCTGTGATTCCATCACTATATTCAAGGTAACTGTTCTTGCTGGTGTTCTGTCAATTTGACACACATGGAAGTGATTTGAAAGGAAGGAATCCCAATTGAGAAAAAATGTCTCCATAAGATCAAGCTGTCAGCAGGCAAACCTGTAGGACATTTTCTTAGTGATTGATGGTAGAGGTCACACTCCATTCTTGGTGGTACTACTTCTGGCAAATGTTCCTGGGTTTTATAAGTAGGCAGGCTGAGGAAGCTATGAAAAGTAAGCCACTAAGCTTCACTCTTGTACTGGACATCAGCTCCTGCCTCCAGGTTCCTGTCTTGCTTGATTCAGTATATGTAAGGAAGTAATTCCTTTCCTCCCCAGGTTGTTTTTCTTCACAACGTTTCTGTTAAACCTGAGATTTGAGAGGAGAAAAACCAAGTCCATGATGGACTGATCTGAGCAAGCTGTATTTTGGGGTGCATCTGGGATTAGCCACTTTAACTCCCTAATTTGGAATTTTAAAAAGCAATGCCTGCTGGCTGTTTTGGGTCATTTTTATGGGAGAGATAAAGAGTTTACATAGACAAGAAAGTTAGCCTTTATAAACTATTAGAAAAAAGTTTATCCATTATGTGAATGAATTTGCTAATTTAATGTAGGTTGAAAAACATATTTTACAGTTTATACCATATCCATCAAACAGGAACTTTGCAAGGGCTTAACACAGGGCAAAGAAGAAAATATTTTTTAAACTACAAAGAGAAACCTTTACCTGTACAGAACAAGTGGGAATTTATTCTTAATTGTCTTAAATGTAAACAGAAACCTTAATGTGAAAGGTATATTGTTCCTGTTTTGGCCGCACTTTCCCCCTTTGAGTTGTTTCTTAAGTTAGATCATTGACTCTGCAGTGGGTGTCAGGTTATAATGAGATCTAACAACCAGCAACTTATCGGTATCCAGATGGGAATTTATATTCTTAGGTAAGGCATTAATTATGCATGGGCCAACATCAATTAGCATAGAGAGAAGGGTCAGAGGCCCTGTGATGGCTGGCATCAGAGTTACTGTCTAGGAGAAACTCCAAAATTAAGAAGTACGAAGCGGTGGTAAGGCAGGAATAGGACAGGTGTGTTTTTTTAAAAAAAAAAAAATGGCTGCTTCCTACTATACTGTAGGAGGAGACATCTTTGGGAATCCTAAGAGAATGGCAGTCAGTAGGCTGTTGAAGTTCTGGGAGAGCCAGCTGCTGTGGGCTCCTGCAATATCAAAAATAGAGTACCATTTTTAATTAACTTTTTTTTAACTTCAGGAGTGAAGAAACAGCCATAAGAGAGAAACCTCAACTCCAAAAGACCAAACAACTCAATACTCAATATCTAGGATTCATTCATAATCCTCTGGGTTTCCCCAAGAACCTGAGATCATCTCAGTGGCCCTACCCTTGGCAGTGTACACAGCCTATCTCTAGACCCCAGCCAACACCATTTCATTGCAGCTGGTGTTTCTGGTGGCTATTATATGTCACTGACATCTCCAAAACTGGTAGGGTCCCCATTGCAATTGGGCTCAATTTAGGAACCCTACTCCTGCAATAAACTGCCAAGCCTCAGTTGCTTCCATGACTCCTTCATCCCTTTAAAACCAATATGACCAATATGATTGTCACATTCTGAAGTTCAGCTGCCAGGTGCATTTTTGTATGTTAGCTCATTCAAGTGCAGTTTTAATATCCTATTAAACAAGCATTGTTTTTAAATCTGATCTTTCATAGACCTTGTTTTCAGGAAAGGAATGATATAAAAATTCATCTGAAATATCTTGGAACCCTGTTGTTGCCTCCTTGGTTGACCCATACCATTGGTCACTTTGAATCAAGATGGTGGTAAAGTCACATGACACTCACTCTCTGCAATCCTAACAAAGAGGGTTGCCAGCATATGGATGCCTCCTTCCTCATGGGGGACAGCAGCTAAAATGGCAGCCAATCACATGTTGCTTTTATCTCCAAATGGTAGGCATTATGCCACATGGTTCCTTTAAGATTTTTAACTATCAACCTCATGCTAATTTTTGTTTTGCCAAAGATTTTACAGATCTTAACCCATACCAAATAAAGTTACAAATCTTGCAGTACAGGAAGTTCGTATAACGCAACAGTATAATAGTTTTTGCCGTTCTGCATGCTCCACTCTTCCTGTCAGAGCCAGGCGGCTCACCTGACACAGAACATAAGGAGGATTTGAAAAGCATTCCTGGGTCTAGAAAAGGGAGATCAAAAACTGAATTCCAGAGCCAGCTTTCAATAAAGAACACTATAGTGTGACATTGTGCTGTTGCAATGAGCCAAGTAGCCTGGGCCTGCAGGTTCTCACACAGGGGCCTGAGGCTTTCCTTCATGAAGCCTTGACTCCAGCCATGGGTTCTATACTCATTGTCTACTGCACACAGACACACACTCCTAGAGATTCCCATTCCTCCAAAACTCTGCCCTGTCCTAGTGACTTTTTCACCAGCAGTGCAGCTCTTATTGATAGGATAGCCAAACTCTTCCTTAGGGGGAAGGAGATAAGGTTTGTCAAATAGCTTAGAACACCAGCCAAAGGATTGTCCAGCTTACCAGTGTTGTTGTACTTGTTGTTCTTCCGTTTCAGTAGCCCCAAGTTAGAACACAAAAATGGAGGTAAAACACAGAACAAGACACTGTTGCAGGATATTTCATTCCATTGTGAACCCCGAGATTGTGAATTTGGGTGTGGTTCAGCCATAACACACACTTTTAATCCAAGAACTTTGTTTATTTTTAGCAGGTAATTATGGTGTGGTCTGCCCTAGCTGACATCTTGAATCCAAGAGTTTTCGTTACATGAGATGTGTTAAAGTTAACCCTAGGCCTAGAGGTGGAGAAAGCAACCAGCTGACATGGATTAAGCTGAAAGGAGACATTTTGAGAGAAAGGTATTTAAGGTATTTAAGACAAGATGGAGGAAGGGAAGGAACTATTTAGCTTTTAGCTTTAACTTTTGACTTTTTCCTCTTGGGCTGTCAGCTGAGGCAGCAAGCTCTTTAGTTCTTTAGCTCTTTAGGTTTTTTTTTTCACTTTTAGGCTTTTGGGTTTTTCCTCTGGGACATGAGATGAATAGGAACACCAGCTGGGTGCTTTCCCTGCACCTCCGAGCTAGCAAGTTTTCACTCCAGCATCTGGCTCCCAAGTCTTTATTGGTAAAATCAAATGTTTGGGATTTTCTTTCATTATAACAAGACATATATCAAAAAATGACAACAGAAAACACCAGCCAATAGTAATGCTTGAGATCATTCAGAAGTTTACCAGTTTAGCCAAAGAAATTCCTTAACAAATAGGTAGTTTTCCTACACAATCCCATCCTCCAGAGGCTTCCTAGTGCAGGGCAGGATTCCATTGCCCAGTTCATTTAGTCTGTGGCTTTCTTTTCTGATTTCCATCCAGATGCCTGAAATATTGCACCAGAGGGAATGTCCTTATGATCTCTTGACTCTTTTGTGCAGCCTAGGTGTTGAAACACCCCTGGTGAGTGCTCAGGTGCCAGGCCCTCCAAGTTAATTTTCAGCTCCCAGTCTTCACCAAAGCATCCTCTGGATCTCAAGGTAAGTCATAGAAAAAATGGTGGTTATAGCTGATCTCCCAATTAACTAGAGGGCTATGAGACACCACTCAGGTCATCAAGTTTGGAGACAAGTCCTACCACATGATTAGTCATCTCACCATGTTTTCCTTTAAAAAATTTATAATAATATATTGAGACATAAAGATCTCTGTTTTGACTTTGTGTTATTCTAAGTTATAATATTCTTGTCATAACATAATATCTTCTTTAATTTCTTTGCTAATATCAGGCTTTCTTTTAATTTTTGGTAGAGTTATCTATCTCTATGTGTGTTTGTCTTTATCTTATTTTTGTTTTATTTATTTGTATCTTATGTGTATGAGTATTTTGGTCACATATGAATAATTGCATTGTATACATTTTCTGGACCTGCAGTTATGGAATGGTGTGAGTTTTTATGTGAGTGCTGAAAACCATATCCAGGCCCTCTACAAGAGCAATAAGTGATTTTAACCACTAAACCATCTCATTTTCTTCTAAAAATTTTAGATTTTTGTCTTTCATATATACCTTCACTTGTGTTCATAGTAAACATGAAATTTTACGAACACCTTCAGCATTACATTACATATTCAAGTAGCAGCTTTCATCATTCATTTGTTATTTTACCATTTGCAAAAGTTACTTGTAGCTATTTTCTTGAGATATTAAACATTGTCTCCTGGAGATCTTTGTTCATTGGGCTAATTTTATTCCAAAGGATCATTTAATATTCTCTCAGGATTCGTAAGTGTCCACACTGGCCATGCTAGAAGCTCCTCAGTAAGATGTTCTTGGTAGTCTACCTGTTGATTATTGTTTCCTGTTTTGCAGTGATTCCAAATAAACAAAATCTGTCTCGAGTTTACTTCTTCAACCAGTAAGCCTATTTTTCTCTCCCCGAATTGATGGAATAAAGTTGTCAAAGATTATCTGGTGGTTTGCTTGTTTGTTTGTTTTTGTTTTTGTTTTGTTTTCTTAAGACACCTTATTATGAAAACCAGTATTTTATAATGTTTAAAGAAACATTAAGTAAATGAACAGGAGAATAACAAAAAGTATTTAGGCAGTAGTCCCAATGTAATGATGCATGAAAGACTCTTGCTAAAGGTCTAAGACTGAAGGCTGACTGACAACTTGTCTAATCGGTAATGTTGTATGGCTCAGCCAGCAGGATGCAGTGATCTTTGGAACATTGATTAGAATTTTCCCCTTCATTGGACTGAACTGAAAATAGAAACACTCCAATACCAAGTTAGTGATGTTATGAAATAAATGAGTGGTCCTGTGGCTATGTGGAAAAGAAAATCTCTGTGGAGAATAATAGGAGAAAATAACCTGCCAAAATAAACAATTTCAATATTTACTTGAAGAGAGCTTTTTGCCATCAACCCCGCTATGTAATCAATCCCTCACCTAGAATGCTTTTAGAAGCTCTCAGTTGCATCATAACACTTGATTTATTTTCCATTGTAAAGGAAAGCAAAGCCTACAGACCTAGGAAGACCTGCCTTTCTGCTGTACTGACTCAGAGAAGATCCAACATTGAGTCTCAAATCCCAAGAAAGAAAGTTTACTACAGTCTGATGCTATCTACACTTTAGCATTAACTTTCTTTAGTACCTAATTTTATATACCCTAGAAAAACTTATTTATAATCTTGTGTTGCTAGCTGTTTGTGTATTAACAGCATAGTTTTTCATATTCAGATTATTTACTTTTTTAAGATGTCATAGATTTACATGTGCCTTCAAATTAACTAATATATCCCAGACTTTATAGTGGGTCTACTGTGGAAGAAAGGAGTAGAATGGTATAACTTAAGGCATCCTTTGAAGACACTAACACATCCTAAGTACAGATGCAAAATATTTAAAGGATCTGATTTTGGAATAACTTGAAACCATAATTTGATAACCAAGCAAGTTAAGGACCTGTTTGAAAAAAACTTCAAATCTCTGAAGAAAGAGACTAAAGATGACATCAGAAGATGGAAAGATCTCCCTTGTTAATGGATCGGGAGAATTAACATGGTAAAAGTGGCCATCTTACTAAAAGCAATTTACTGATTCAATGCAATCCCTATTAAAATACCTACACAAGTTTTTAAAGACATTTAAAAATCAATTCTCAACTTCATATGGAAAACAAAAAACAAAAAACAAAAACAAACAAACAAAAACAGAATAACTAAAACAATCCGTTACAATAAAAGATCCTTTGGAGGAATCTCCATGCCTGATTTCAAACTGTACTATAGGACAACAGTAATTAAAACAGCATGGTACTGGCATGGGTATAGGTTGGTTGATCAAGGAATTGAATAGAAGACACAGAAATGAATCCTTACACATATGGTCACTTGATTTTTGACAAAGAATCCAAATCTATTCAATGGAAAAAGGATAGCATCTTCAACAAAAGGTGCGGGTCTAACTGGATATCTACGTGTAAAAAAATGCAATTGGACCCATATTTATGCAACCATACAAAAAACTCAAGTCCAAGTGGATTAAAGACCTCAAAATAAAACCAGAGACACTAAATCAGTTAGAAGAAAAAGTGGGGAAGACCCTGGAACCCATTGGCACAGGAAACAACTTCCTATACAGAATTCCAACAGCCCAGGCCTTAAGGTCAACAATTAATAAATGAGACCTCACGAGGCTGAGAAGCTTCTGTAAGGCAGAAGACACTGTCAACAGAGCAAAGTGACAGCCTACAGACAGGGAAAAGATCATCACCAACCCTACATCTGACAAAGGTCTCATATCCAAAATATATAAAGAACTCAAGAAATTAAACACCACCAAACCAAATAACCCAATTTAAAAAATGGGGCTCAGAAGGTGTACGTCCCCATGAAAAACTGTACCTACCAGAATAATGGGTAAGAGGGGAGGACATCCTATTGAAACTTTAGGTGTGAGAAGCCTGGGAGAAAGAGGAAATGGAAGGATCCAGTGGGTCCTGGAAAACTACAGGCGAGTCTGGGCCCTGGGGTCCTCCGCAAACTGTGGCAACAGCCAAGGAAAAAATAGGCAGTAAAAACCTTGAACCCCTACCCGGACTAGCCGATGGACATTCTCCACTGTTGAGTGGAGAAGAAGATCTAACTCTCACACAAACTCTGGTGCCCCATATTTGATCATGTCCCTTGGATGGAGATACCTGGTGGCACTCAGAGGAAAGATAATAGGTCACCAAGGAGAGACTTGATACCGTATGAGCATATTCAGGGGGAGGAGATCCCCCTCAGACACAGACATAGGGGAGGGGAGTAGGGGGGGGAAGTGGGAGGAAGGGAGGGATGGGAGGATACATGGGATGGGCTAACAACTGAGATGTAATATGTATAAATTAATAAAAATGTATTAAAAAAAATAAAATAAAAAATAAAAAATGGGGCTCAGAACTAAACAGAGAGTTGTCAACAGAGGAATATCAAATGGCTGAGAAACACTTAAAGAAATGCTCAGTGTCTTCAGTCATTAAAGAAATGAAAATCAAAATGATTCTGAGATTCCATCTTACACCCATCAGAATGGCTAAGATCAAAAATTCAAGTGACACCACATGTTGGCGAGGATGTGGAGAAAGAGGAACACTTTCATTACTGGTGGGAATGCAAACTTATACAAGCACTTTGGAAATCAATCTGGTGTTTTCTCAGAAAACTGGCAATAGAGCTTCCTCAAGACCTAGCTATTCCACTCCTTGGAATATACCCAGAAGATGCTCCACGACTTAAAGACACGTGCTCAACTATGTTCATAGCAGCCTTATTCATAATAGCCAGAACCTGGAAACAGTCTAAATGTCCCTCAGTAGAATGGATAAAGACATTGTGGTACATTTACACTATGGAATACTACTCAGCTGTCAAAAACAAGGAATTCCCAAAATTTGTAAACAAATGGATGGAACTAGAAATGATCATACTGAATGAGTTAACCCAGAAGGAGAAAGACTCACGTGGTATATACTCACTTATAATTGGACACTAGCCCAAAAGGCATGGCCAATAAAAATCTTCACTTACCAGGAGATTGGGCTAGATGTGAGGACATCCTACTGGGACTCTAGGTAAGAGAAATATAGGAGAATGGGGAAATAGAAGGATCCAGAGGGTCCTAGTAACCTACATGAAGAACATCGTGACAGGTGGATCTGGGTCCAGGGCGATCTGCTCAAACTACTGCACTAACCAAGAACAATACAAACAGTAAACATTGAACTCCTACTCTGATCTACCCAATGGACAGGACATTCTCCACAGTTATATAGAGAGCAGGGAATGACTCTGACATGAACTCTGGTGCCCCATATTTGACCACTTCCCCTTGGTGGGGAGGCCTGGTGGCACTCAAAGAAAAAATAAACAGGCTACCAAGATGAGACTTGATAGCCTATGACCATACAGTGGGAGAGGAGGTCTCCCTTGGTCATAAACCTAGGGGAGGGCAATAGGGTGAAAACAAGAGGGAGGAATGGGAGAATACAAGTGATGGGATAACAATTGAGATGGAATCTGAATAAATTAATACAACAAAATAAAATAAATTACAAAGTATTTTTAATTGTATTTCTGCTCATTTAAGTCCAAGAATTCTATTTACATGATCAAATTCTTATATATGCCTAAGATATGGCAAACCCTAAATGAATGCCTATTAAAATGGGGACAATTATACAAGAAGGGTTACTATGAGAGGTGAAAACAATGGATCATAAATGATTCTGAAATACACTAGCTATGCAGATCCAACTGAAGGAATTTTAGATGATGAGAGACATATCAAGATTACACAGATATCTAATCTGATAATGTATCAGGGTCACACTGAGAAGAAACACCCCAGGGAGAAGGCTCAGAAGGAATAACATTGGCAGGCTTATTCATAGAGAGAAATTCTAATGGTTTGATGGCCACGGAAAATGAGAGAAGACCACCTGTCTAGGGAAATGGGTTTTATCTAATTTAACATGATCATTTTTATTCCCCCCTTTCTAAAACATTTTCTGTGTCTTTGCTTTCAAAGGCAGATGCAATTAATACTCACCTATTTCTGCTTCCTTATGATTAGCTTGTTAAATAATGCCCACTCCAGGCAATCCCTATAATGTTTATGTGACCAGCAATCAAAGATTATGTGGCTTTTTCTTCTCCATCAGCTTCAGTTCATTTAGTGCTTCTATGAGTTTTGTAATTTGACTTCTCATAAAGAAATGAATGGAATTCTTTATTCAGTGCCATTTACATTGCATATAAATGGAGCATTCTTCAGCTCCCATATCATTTATCCTATTAAATCACTGATGAGGAAAGGATTTTATTTGTGTAGCAATTTAGTTTAGCTAGTGTATTGTCTGGGATGTTTATAAATGATAAGCATTGATTCATATTAACGCTGTGGTAGAAGGAGGGTAAAGCAATCTATAGATGTACAGAACAATTCTTCCAAAGCTGCCAAACTTTTTGAGATTTACAGCACTGGAGGTATTCGTCCAGGAGGAAGAGCCACAAGTTACATTTCCCAGGAAACAGACACTGTGGCAAAGATTAATGGGAGAGCTAGACAAGCATGGTTGAAAAGAGTGGGATGCAGTTATAAAACTGCCTCAGTGGAGAGCAGGAGGGGCTGTGCTACTGAGATATTTTTTCGTCAAAATCTGAAATCAAGCAAAGGAGGGCAAGCTCTTGCATCCTTTAGTAGGCATTTATTATACTCCTGCTGTGCCTAGGAAGACAACTTGACCTGCATGAAGTACTGTTTTCAGCTAAGGGAGATTACTAGAAGGGAGCTCAGATGAGAACTGTCAGCTCCCAAGACTCCCATAAGCCAGGAAAACGAACATTTCCTACCTACGAGTAGAAGAGGGACTATGACTGTCTCACCAGAGCAACCACTACTACCTCCCGTTTGCAGTGTGTAGGGCCACATGTTTCTTATCAATCTTGTGCACTCTTTTTTGATCATATTTACGCTTTCACTCTTCCTTACCATCTTCCTACTATTACAACCCCACTCCTTTCCTCCCACCAATCCCCATCACACATTCATATCTTTTGATTTTTTTTTTTTAGTACAATTTTGCTTTGCAATTCACTGGTTTTATCAGGGATGTCCCCCACAGAGATGGGTGTGAAATTATCTATCCAATCATGTGTAATTGAGCAGTGCCTACGTCAATGGATGTGATGACTTCCTCTCACCTGGAAGCCTTTGCGTGTTATAATCTCCCTTAGGTGGGGCTACAGGAGCTCCTTCCCAGTATGAGTGAATGAGTTCCAGACTAGTCATCCACAGGCAATTATAGGGGTTGTAAATTCATGAGTCCCAAGGCCATGTCACTATCTCATGACCCTCCCCACCATCATTTACTTCTTACAATGTCTCCTGCAATGTTCCTTGAGCCATCGACCAGCCATACATCTCTATGGTCACTATGATAGTTCAGATAGTGTTGCTGTGTTGCTCTGTTTATTGTGGAACTTCTGGTAAGCATGACTGCAGAGGATCCCCTGGTTACAAGGCATCACACACAGGAGGACATGGGTATAAGTAGAATAAATGGCACTCCTTCATGAGAGATGTTTAGTATAGAATCTGGAACACTTTTCTTCCTACTTGTATGAGAACAACCCTATTTATACCTGTTGTATTATTTCCACTGAAAATATGACTTGATGTACCTGGAACAAAAGGGCTCCTAATGGGCAGTTCTGGCTGAATAGTCCCACAAAGTTTTGAGAGCATGTTTTCCAGGATCAAGGGTCTATACGCAGCTGATTTTTTTTCAGTCTTTGTTGTTCTTCATTATAGTTAATTCTGAACCCTCTGGGTTGTGATCCTTTTCTGAGAACTTGAAACAATGCCCCTGTGATGTTGGTTAATCTTACAGTAGATTCCTTCCTTGCTCTGGGTCATCCTCACAGTTGGAAGATTTTCATATTATTTGAAGTGTATGACTACGGAATGTGTTGAATATAGTGAGAAGTTTAACAAGTTTTATACTTCTCTATGTTATAGGCAGTTTGCTGCAAGATTTCAAAACAACAACAACCTCAACAGCACCTCTTTTTATTGTTTTCAAGGAAAACAATAATATATTTTACTACTATACTACATTCCACTTTACTCTTTGTACTAAGTAATGATAATTTCAAAGACAGAGGTGCACTTAACTCATATACATCCACTTCAGAATATTATTTTTAGTTTGTAACTGGTACATACAAGTGCTTTTCATTCCTTTTAGATTAGTGTCAGTGAAACTAGTTTCACGAAACTAGCACATCATTTTCACTTCATTTCCTGATATGTACACACTGCGCCTCTCCTAGACACCTTCAGCCAATGATGAGGAAAGGATAACCAAAGAAAGGGATCCTAGTTGGCTCCTCTTCTTTTCATGTCCTATTTTCAGATTAAGTAGCTGATGTAAATGGGCAAATAACAACTGTGAGAAAGACCATTGCAGGGTTCCCTGGTATCCTAGGTATTTAGAATGTAGTTATCTTTGTTCTTGTTGTTGTGGTTGTTTGTTTGTTTGCTATTTTCCTTTAAAACAGACTCTAGTTAATTTGGAAATGAGCATCTGCTATTTCTTTTTAGAGAGGATGATATCCTTTTTTCTAACCAATTTTGAAGAACTCACATGATTCTTGGATCTGTCTGAGCTGTATGCTGATGGAGCATCCCATGCTGTAGAAATGGAACAGCCAGAATGGGAGAGCCCATGGACTGCATGTCCCCAGTGCTTTTCTCATGCACGTGCTCTTTGCTAAAGCACTTTAAAATCAAATTCAGGCTTAGAAAGATGGCCGTAGCTGTTAAGTCTAAATGATTCCAGAGAACCTGAGTTCGGTTCCTAGTAGGAATATAAAATGAGCAACAACAGCATGCGACTCCATCTCCAGGGGATGTGATGATCTTTGTATGTCTCCTGGGACCACACATATGCATGCTACACACATATACACATACACATAAATACAGTGAAAATAAACCTTTAATAAAAACAGACCTAAAATTACTAAGAATTTCACCATAAAATTAAATGAAGCACAGGGGGCTCGTGAGAGGTGTCACAGTATTATGATCCTGGTCATGGGCATAAGTCACATTGCAGAAAATTAAGGGAATTTGTTACCATATCCATTAAAAGTTGTAATAAGGAAGCCTTCATTTTCAGAACCTAGTTTATTTTTAAGCTAACAGTTTTCAGGTTTGAGATTTAAATCAGACAGTAGGTAAGCTAGTGTGATATTTTACTTACATATCTCTTGAATCCCAAACAACCAATACCTGATTTGTCATTACAATTATAAAACAGGATTATTTTCTGCTTGCTTATCTCACTCACAAAAGACCATAGGTTATTTTAAGTCACGATACCCTGATTGACATTTTACCTTTGCTGCCAGTCAGAGGACTTGTACATACATTTCCCTCTATAACTAAGCATTGACACTTTGTGCGATTTTTGTCTCATTGTACTGAAGCCAGTGAACGAAGCCAGTTCTACAACAGCACTTTCCTCCATCATCTTTGATTTACAAAAGATGAGCATCACTGAGGTGTTCCATACTGCTTTGTTGCCTTGTATACAACATCAGTGGTACTCAGAAGATGCTGAGGCCTAAGTTATGACAGTTTGCATTCTTCCAGCACTAGTATCTGCGTCTTTTGAATTTCTTTATTTTATTATTTTGATAAGAACTCTCATATTTCTTACTCATATTTTACATTATACCACTCTCTTCACTCTCCTAAATGCCATCCTATTATCAACTTAGTGTTATTCTTATGAGTTACTACCAAAGAAAACCTCTTAGTCATGTGATCAATCCAATGGGAAGTTTTTAATTAACTGGCCAGTGACTATACTGGGTGTCCAGGACCCAAGTGCAGTCCCAAGCCTTTCTCAAAGTGAGTTATTAAGGACAAAAACCACATTCTGGGTTGATACACTTAAGTTATCAAGAACAATTAACCAGAACCAACCAGAACCAGAGATACAGAAGGCAAAAAGAAAGAGTTAGAACCAATCATCCCAGAATTAAGGACTTTGCTGGATTATGTATTTGTTTTCGTTTTGCCAGGTGGTGTTGTCTACATGCTGGCTACCAAGGTCCAGATAATACTTCCATCATGACTTCAGTTGTGTTAAGTCTGGGGGCCTACTAACGTCTAGAGGCCTGTGATATTGTTTCTTCTTTCATGGTTGCCCATAGTATCTTTATTGTGGTAAATTGCTCTAATATTAAGAGTGTTTTTTAAAAATCAAACTTATGATTGAGGCCTCCCTCCCTCCTTCTTCCAACCCATATGAGAATAAAATCTCATTCAGTCTTTTGTGGGAGGCTCCTGTTAGCCTAACACATCATTTGTAGCATCTCACTAATATATGTTTGTCACCTTCTGTAGTGCCATTGAAACTGGTCTATTTCTGTTACAATAAAATAGATGCTTTCCTAGCCAGGTAGCATTTGGCCACATTAGTGGCGAGAAGAGCATGATACATTTCACTGTGATAGAGTGTGTTTTCTTGCAAGAAAAAAAAAAATATATCCACCATCTCTGATCAGGGAGATTGTTTGCCTTTAGTAAAAGGAGGTAAATTGCTTCTGATGGGCAAGGAATAAAGAAGTATCCAGTAGTTTAAATTTCAAGTGTATAAAAACACAGATGTCTGTTAATGCCCGGCTAGTGCTCTGGTGAGGGTCCAGGGTAGTTTCTCTCTGGGGTTGGATTGCGGGTGCCCTTCTTGTTCACTTTATCTCTTGGGTGGCCAGAGCTGATGGCTCAGGCAACCGATCAGGATTGAAAGAAGAAAAAGGAAGGAAAGGGGAAAAGAGCCCTAGATTTCTTCTCTAGGGACTGGCTGTATCGCGGCTGAGGAGAATTTAAACTGACCACCTTTTTTCCTATGGCTGAGGCTGTAAAAGTGGCTTTTGGCTAGAAACTGCACGGGGTCGTAAAAGGAGGCTCTTTGATCTGTAGATAGGCCTCTTTACGGAGATCTCCAATAAGTTGGTGTAAACTTAGGCTTATTAGCTGTAGAAGGCTGATGGCCCTAAGTCTGCTAACTTATTTGCTAATCTATAGAGAAATAAAAAGTAAGAGACAGATAAAAAAAATAAACCACTCACACACATACATTCAAGAGAAGAGGATCAGGAGAAAAGGTGAATGAAGTCGGGCATCTTAACTTCAACTGAAGTTGAGCTGCTTCATTTTTTCTCCTCTGTTCTCTCGCTCTCTCCTCTTCGTTTATTGTAGAAGACCATACTTATACTTCTGAGAACAGGGAATTACCTCATAGTCAAAACAGTACAATTAATCACAAAACAGATGCATTCTAAAACTACAACAGGTTACATGTTTTAAATCTAAACATTTCTTATCTATGTATCCATTACATAAGTTCATGGTGAATTCAGAATGACAAAGATTGACAGGGTCTAAGGTTAATAGGGTCAGAAACTTACAAGAGTATACAACTTATCAGTTAGGACGGACCTGACTATACATTATCCAGCTATCTCTTAGTTCGTTATGAGCTCAGGACAATAATTTTGTCTGTCTTTCATTCTAAGAAACAGAGTAAATTCAAACATCTCTAGGTAACTTCATTCCACAGAGGTTCACATGGAGTTTAAACAAATTTGGCTATATTTATGGTCAAATACCAGGATTCGTGGTGCCATCTGCGGTGGAGGCTTATCTGAAGCCACAAATCTGCTGGTAGGCTATCCTAGTGAGGCATCTGGAGGTCCACAAAGGTATTTATTGCAGCCATAAACTAACTTTAACTTTTAAAACTATTTGAGCCAAATCAGGAATTCCATAATCAGGGATTAATTCATCTGGATAACAAAAAGTACATCTTCAATAAGAACCTCTAGGAAGTTTGCTCAATCAGAGCTGGTCAGTACCCAGAAAATAACAATTCACACCAATGCCAGATGTATTTATTTTTGGTTTTTCAAGACAGGGTTTCTCTGTGTAATCTTGGCTATCCTGGACTCACTTTGTAGACCGGGCTGGCCATGAATGTAGTCCTGGCTGTCCTGGACTCACTTTGTAGACCAAGCTGGCCTTAGACTCACAGTGATTCACCTGCCTCTGCCTCCCTGGGCGCTGGGATTAAAGGCATGCGCCACCATGCCCGGCTCTAATGCCAGATTTCAGAGAGATGCAGCAGTGCACAATTGACAGGGTAGTCAGAGGTTGGAAGCAATTCTGGGGCACATCACGATACAGACCTTGCAAATATCGGATCACCTCCAGAGATCTCTCATGCCTCCTGGATTTTCCCAAATCAATGGCTCCTGACAGCATGTCAGAGGCTGGAAGTAGTTTCGGGGTACATCATGGTATAAGACCTTGCAAACACCAGATCACCTCCTAGACAGCCCACATGCCTAGTGAGCCCCCTCAACAGGGCGGCTCTTGGCAGATGTCCCTATATTAAGTCCCCTGACCCCGCTCATCTTAGCTGTGGCTCTCATTTTCACAGAACAACTTCCAGGACTGAGAATTATACTTTCTCTAATCTCTTCTCCATTAAGAAAGAAAGAAAGAAAGAAAGAAAGAAAGAAAGAAAGAAAGAAAGAAAGAAAGAAAAGTTAAGATGTGATCTCCATTCTTAGCTTCATGAGCCCTTCCCTTGTGGGAAATAGAATCTCTTTACAGGCTGCCAAGGTTTTCACACTTAAAGTTTAATTGGTGATTAATCAACCTCGGAATTTTATTGTTTTTTTTTCCTTCTAGAGCAGTGAATAATTCTACAGTCCTTGAGAATATCTTCTTAGCTAAAACATTGCACCTCTCAGTGAAATTCCTTCTGCCTCTAAAGGTTTTGTAATCATTTCCTCTGTGTCTAAGAATTATAAGTGCTCAGTTCCGCATGTCATCACTGATGGATTCCTTGGTGACAGGCAGTGAAGAGGGTCATCAGGCTCCAGTCACTCTATTCAGAGTCTGTTTCCTTGAACCCTTTCTGCCATAAACTCTGTCAGATTGCTAGAGAGCAGACTCTGATGTGGAGGTTTGTATGCAAGAGATATAGTTGTATTTACTTTTGAAATTGGCATCTGGGGGGCATTGAAAGAAACAGAAAGGAAGTAAATGGAAGATCTTCAACTCTGATGTGCTAGCCACCAAAGCTGCATTGGAAGCCATGCTGAGGTCTAGAGTTCAAGACCCATTCTAATCTGAGGCAAGAGTACCAACTGCTTCACTTCATCATTTACCATTCACCAGACACTGAAGGGAACAGTATCAGCTCAGGATACCTCAAGACCAAGTTCTCTGCACAAAGCAGATTTATTTGCCCCAGAGGGACAAAGGGCCAGGAATAAGAGACAACAATAGGCGATAGAGGACAAGGGAGAATGGGGGAAAGGAAAATTGGAGAAGGGGAAGGGTTATTTGGGGGAGGGGTGGCAGGGGTGACTAAAAAACTACTTCTGGATAGAAAAGAGACATGCAGGGTTCACAAACAAATGCCAGTTTATAAATGAAGAAGAAAAACTCCCTCTTAGGATAAGGTACTTAATTTTAATTGGCTGGTTTATTAGGTGAGTCCAAAGGAAGGCTTTTGATTGCTAGACTTCCAGACTTTGATAGTTGGAGGAAGTGACCAAATAAGGGAATAGGCCTCAGGGCTAGCTTTAGGGGTATAATCTAAGGGGTTTTAGCAAAACAGAGGGAATAGGGGAGAAGGACAAGGTCTGCCAGTGCCATGTTTGCTCAGGCTGCCTAGAGACCCTTCAGGGAGCAATCTTAGAGTTAATCAGAGCAGATTCCTTAAACTCTGAAAACTTTAAGAGATTGTCTTCAACATCCTGTAGCTGCTGTAGGCCTGGTAATGTTCAGGAAGGGCTGGGGCCGCAGGGGGCGGGGGAGGCAGGGGACAGAAAAGGTTGTTGAGGGTGTGTGTGTTCACTGTGGCATATACTGCTAAAGGTTCAGAGCAAACTGTAGAAAATGCCACCAAAATTTTTACAACCATTCCGAATGCTCTTTTTTTCCCCTTTGTTTGGTCATTTGTAAAAGTAAAATGTATAAAGTGAAATTAAACTTGACATTATATCCCAGAACCTTTAATTGTGAGTAGCCAAACTACTTTACTTTTTACATGTCACTGCTTTTCCTATAGTAAAGCAGTGACACTAGCCGTATGCCAATCTGTGCTACGGCAAGATGGTGAGGGTTCAAAGACATGGTCTGAAACAGCATGATTTCCCATGACTCTAAATAGTATTAATGTCTTCATTGGATCAAGTGCTAAATTAGAGTTTTAGGCTTGGCAAATAGACCAATTTGATCTAAAGCTTCTGTGTGGTTTTTAGAAGTGGTGCTTAAATGCTTGCTTATTTCTGTCATTATTCTCTTATTAATAAAAAAGAACAATTAAAAGCTGTAGATAGTCTTTTCACAGTTTTTAAAGTTTAAATGGAAAAATTACATGTTATGATATATAGTTCTATAAGTTTTATGAATAAATATTTATGATAGTAAGACAAATGAATAAATCAAACAATAAAGAGAACACACTCCATCAGTTTTGGAAGTTTCTTTTATGCTTCGTGTGTTTGGCACATAGATGTCTGTTATCTAGCCTAGCTGGATTAGACTTTCCAAAATGTCCTATGTGTCTCCTTCTATACTATGTGAACTGGAGATTCTCTTATGTAAGACTAAAACTTGAGACTCATTAATTCATGAACAAATCAAAGGTGATGTTATGTAAATAATTTGAGCAGAATACTGGTTGGATTTTGTAAGGATTGAGGTTTTCATTTTATATTGGTAAATGTTTAGAAATTGAATTCCCATTTTATATCATAAGGGTATGTTAAATTTATAATAAATTGGCAAACCATTTTTAAAAAGCTGATTATTGAATCTACTCCTAAAATCAAGGCCTTAATTGTTACTCACAAATAAGGTTATTTTTAATTCATTGGTATAGAATTTTGTATCTGGATATAAGTGCAAAAGTGTAATTCTGATACATTGGTATAGAATTCAAATCTAAGATTATTCTTCACACACATTATATATATATATTTTTTTCTACTCTAATATGAGGTATTATACTCATCCAACTCAATTATAGTACAAGATTTACTTACAATACCTTGAAAATAGTGCTGTAGCCTGTTTAGGATAATGAAGTAATACAAGCTAATTGTTAGTTGAACAAATCATGGTCATGTCTAACACTAGTCTAATTTTATCACAAGAATATATATGCTAGGTCTAATAGATAGCTATGATTCTATAGATATATGAGGTAAAATAATTAAATAAGGTCTTCCAAAGCCTCAGAGACCTACAGAATATGGCATTTAAAGATTTTTTTTTTTATTCTAAAGACTCTTTGACAACAAGACAAGTTAACACCAGGCAACACCCAGCCTACCTCAAAGAAGACAATGAGCATCAAAGAACCTCTTCATGGAGTTGTCTTCAAATATGACAAACCAGCCACTAGCAAAATATCCTCCTTTCTGCCACAGACAGATTTCTACCTAAAAATGGGCAAGCTTAGATGCAGGAAGAATTGAAGGCCGAACTCTACCAAGACAGGGGTGAACAAGTTCTCAATAGTTCCTGCCTCGCAGTTATGTTTGTAAGCTATTACTGGGTTAGAAGGCTGAAGATGATGCTCCAACATTATAAAGAGTGTTGGTTGACTGTTCAGGCAGTAAACTGCCTCAGTCATTTTTTTTCATTTTGGAAGCTACTAATTTGTACTTCCTGTTCACTCAGGTGTCTAAATTTTATTCCAAGTCTCTGATGGGGTTGAAGACCAGTTAGTTTATTCTTACAATAAAGTTTAGTTGGTTAGGGGTTAAAATGTTTTTAGATCAAGATAGATGCTTTAAGTTAATAGAGATGAGATATGGTAGATATTGATTTTCATTCAGAAATTTAGACCCAAAAATGTAGGAAAGATGTTCGGTTCAAGTTTGCCAAATACAAAAGCCAAATCACTAAGAATGTAACATTTATATAATTCCTTATTGTCTCATGTTTCTTCCTGCTGCATGTAATTTATTTTATTAATATGTAATAATATATATGTATATGTTTAAAAAAGAAGCATAGTTTTAAAAATGGGTAAAAAAGTGGATATTTGGTTAGCAAGAAATGAAAATAATACTTGCTCTCTTCCTCTTTAGACCTTGGTATTGTCTATTGCACATGTTTTCACTCATAATAAAGCTATTTTATTTTTGACTGTAAGATGTGTTTTTATTTCATTTAGATTGTGCTTGTCCCTGTTTTTCTAGGTATAAGACTGCAAGATATCAAAGGTCCCTTTCCCAAGTTTCTCTTGCAAGTCAAAAATGAAATAAGAAGAATTAAAAGAGCATTTCATTCTTTCACACTGCTTCATAGTTTTACTTGCAGAACCCACTATCATGGCTTAATTGCTTAAAGAATATATGGAGAAAAAAAATCACAGAAATTCCTTCAATAGTCTATAGTGGTGGTTGGTTTTGTTTCTTTTTCTTATAAGGACTTTTTTTTTCCTTTCTTCTACACAGAAAGCAATTTTCACTCTAGCTTTAGTTGTCCAAATTAATGTTAGTGTACTGCATAACTCTAACTCAGCCTCGGGGAACAGTTGTTGAGGTGGGAATACTGTAGTTCAATAAACAAAATCTCCAGACAGATGGAAGGGTTCCCCATGCACATGTGGATGCCCTTCTTCGTAATTAAGTGTCACAAGTGTACTTGTTCATATCACGATAGGAAGAGGAGTGATAGAATATGTCATAATTAACTTTCTTTCTTTTTTTTTTAAAGATTTATTTATTTATTATGTATACAGTGCACATCAGATCACATTATAGATGGTTGTGAGCCACCATGTGGTTGCTGGGAACTGAACTCATGACCTCTGGAAGAGCAGTCAGTGCTCTTAACCGCTGAGCCATCTCTCCAGCCCCAATTAACTTTCTTTCAAAAAAATTTCCTGGAGTTACCAGCTATGTTTTATGCCAACTTGACTGAAAGATGCTTTTTCTATCACTAATGGATGTTCTCAATTATTTGTTTACCACAATGCATTGCTGGTAATATCTCTTTAGCTTGATCTTGAAATTTCTTGCCATATCCAGTATGACTTCTAGAGCCATGAAAAAATGTTGGTAGTTTTCTAGGGAAAATTCTGAGCCTCTCAGTTATTGATTTTGAAAGCCCCTCCTCTCTCTCTCATCTGCCACATCTGGATGTGAGGAATAAGTTCTGTTTCCTCATATATACACTTTTAACTAACTTAAATATTTAGAGTTTTTGTTTCACAGATACCTAACCAAGAAATTACTTTTAACTTGATAGCATATATCGTTTAGTAAAGAAAAATTAGACACTGGCATGATTTTATAGTTATTTAAAATGTGTCCTACAATATTGCACCTAAATAAGGAATGCAATTAAATTAGTTTGCAAATGTCACCATTTACTGGGAATATGCCATGAGCTAAAGGTGAATGCATGATAAATGAGCTTAGAGGAAGCATTTAATTTCCTGCCAAACTTTTCTGAGAAGTTCTTGTAAGTGTCTTTCATCAGATCATTTTCTTTTATCTCGCAAAGTCTCATGCCTCATTTTGAGTGATACTACCCTTTCCCCCTTTAACCTAAAGTCCTTTACTCAACAGTAAATAGATGTCACTCTTTGGAAAGATAAATCTAAAATATTTGTTCACGAGCATTTAGACAGAAAGGCCCAATTCATATCAGAAGGAGTATAATCTAGCTTCCTGCAGCAAACTGAATAGAGATAGTAATTTATATCCACAAAATTAAACACAAACAACTGTGGAATTTTCATCATAGTGTGTACCACAGCTGACACAATACAGAAGAAAGCACATTCACAGGAGAAGGGCCAGTATTATGCTGGAAAAATACTACATGGAACAAAAAGTGTTGTCTGAACTTAGTCACTGAATCCGAACTAGAGATAAGACTGTCCAGGCTAAAACTGTTAGGTCAACTGACTTCATCTTATGTCTCTATTATGGGTACCTCTAAAGCATCCCTGCCCTCAGGCTTCCTGTTCACTAGCAGCTGGGTTTACCATCCTGCCCTCAGGTCTGAACAGCACTCTAAGCTATTCAATTGCTAAAACTTTGATACTGAGACAAAGTAAAGTAGTGTTTATTTGGTAAGAGGCTAAAGTTCACTTCAGTGACAGATAAGAGGAAAAAAAAAGTCTCTGTTGGTGTCTGGCTTTTCTTTTGATTATTGACATAAAGAATGTTGCTCTGATTTCCTTCTCATATGTTATTATTTAATAGAGAACATTAAAACACGTTAGGTTACAGGGATCATCTCTGACATGATATAGGGATCATAATGTGAGAACATTAAAGTTAGTCAAGGGACAGTAACATTCAAGCTGGCTTTAGTTGCGGGCAGCCACGAGAGCTGACATTTCTCCTAGCAGAACTTCTAGAGTCCAGGTCATCACACAGGACAGGAACATGTCAAGGAACCTCCAGGGGTGAGATGGAATCAGAGGGTCTGTTAATATGTGCAGGTGAGGTAACTGCTCTGTAATGCTGGAAGTCTGACTGAAGAGCTCTAAAGGGCAGCAGCAATTTACCACTTTAGGGAAATACATTGTCACTCTTATCTAAGGCTAGCAGATGCTGCGTGAGCATTCTTTCAGGTTAACTTTAAGTAGAGATGCTGTAAGTGACTGACATATTTTGGGAACTATATTTGCCACAGTTGACTGTAAGAGTTTGAGTTTGGCACTTTGCCTTGGGGTTAATGGTTGTGGCCTGCTGTGAAAAAAGCAATCAGTGTGAAACCATTTTCAGCCAGTGTGCAGGAGCCATGTTTAACCCATTCACAAAATGGTTATTCTCCAACCGTTATTTCAGCAAAGAAAAATATAGAGAAGTTGTTCATCTTCTTCCAGAAGCCCAAGCATCCTCCTGTGTCTTCAAGGAGGTCAGTAAAAGCATTATATTTTGGGAACTCTCAAACTGATATATTCTGGGTAGACTTTTTGCTGTCACTCATCCCAGCCCTAGGTGTTTGGTTGCATTATCACCTCCCCCACTATCCAGGACTGACTTGTTGATTGCTAGTCCAGTGAGGGTGTTATTGGTATGACAAAGAAGATGAGACACAAGGTATTCATAGCCCATCAATTTTAGAAAGAAGCTTAAAATACTCAGAACTCATAGGTGGGCTTATTTAGAGAATGAAGCCAGAAGTTCACAGATGGAGAGAAGATTAGTTCAATATATCAATAAAGGAGACATATTTCTTATATTTTACTTTGTATTTTTAGGAAAGCACCTTGAATGAGAAACTCTGTGTTATGTATCTTATTCAAAAATATTAGATAACAGAATCATTCTTAGGACAATATTGTGTACTGCATATTCTGAACAATAGCAAACGTATCTTGAGTATGAAGATTATGAAGTATTTTATCAGAGATTAAGATGTTAATAACTTTTTAAATTAATTCACTAATTTATTGACCTTACCTCCAAATCATAGCCCCTTCTCTCCTCTTCTCCTTTTCTGTTCCCATCATACCTCCCTCTCTCTTTCCCCTGTCCCTGTTCCCTACCCCTCAGATAAGGGGAGCCTCCTGCCGCCAACTCACACCAGCACAAGTCACATCAGTATTTAGGGCATATTATTCCCCTGTGCCCTGCTGAGGCAGCACCACCAGGGGAAAGTGATCAAAATCAGGCAACAAAGTCCATGTCAGAGACAGCACCCTCTCCACTTTCTGGGAGACCCATATAATTGCCCAGCTACTCATCTGCTACATATGGGGGAAGGGCCTAGACTGAGTCCATGCATGGTCCTTGGTTGGGACATCAGTCTCTGTAAGCCCCTGCCTAAGCCCAGGTTAGTTGACACTGTTGTTCTTTTTCTGGGTCTCTTGTCTCCTCTGTGTTTTTCTATTTCCACCCCCACCCCTTACTCTTCCAGAAGACTACCTGTGATTTGTTGAATTTTTGCCTATGAGTTTCAGCATCTGTTTTGACCCACTGCTGAGTAGAGCCTCTCAGAGGACAGCTATGCTAGGGTACCTTCCGAAAGAAGAGTAGAGTATTGTTAATAGTGTCAGGGGTTGGCTTTCTCTTATGGGGTGAGTCTCATGTTGGGCCAGGCATTGGTGGAACAGTCTCTAAACCTCTGTTCTATCTTTGTCTCTGTACATCTTCTGGTCAAGGAAAATTTTGAGTAGAAGTTTTTGTGGGTGGGTTGGTGTTGCCGTCCAGTCTTGTTAGAACATATCCTCTTCAGTCTCTATGACCTCTGCTACTAGGAGTCTCAGCTTGAGTTACCCCCATATCCTGCTAGGAGCCTACCCTGTCAAACATCTGCAGCATAAGGATTTGGTTTATTATTGTTATTATTATTATTGTTGTTATTTTCATGTGTAAGTGTATATGGTATGTTTTCAAGTGTGTATATATGATCCATATATAGAACTATGTGTGCTGGGTGTGTACACTTTTATACATACACATGGACCCTGAAGTTGATATTGGGAATCTTTCTGATCTCTCTTCCAAATTATTCTTTGATTCAGAGTCTCCCAAGCCCAGAGTCCACAGATTCAGAGCCAGCTGGATCTTGGTATCCTACCACTTTCCTCTGAGGCTAGGATTACAGTTGCTCCACTGTAACAATCTAGCTTCTGGGGATTTGAGTTTATTTCTGTTGCTTATGTGATAGTGCTTTAACCACTGAGCAGTTCTTTAGCTTCTGAGGATTTTTTAAGTATGTAAAAAATACTGATTTTTAATTTTTTTGGATTTTTGAGCTTGTGGAGTTTGCATTTGTACAAACATGAATCTGTTTGCGAAGGCCAGATGTAGTTTGGCACTTTAATTTTTGAAACATGGTGGCTCTCACTGAATCACGAGGTGACCAATTCAGCTCAACTGGATGGTGAAGAAATTTCCAAAATACTCCTGCCTCTACCTCCCAAGTGCTAGCACTACAGTGGGTGCTGGGGTACTTGGCTTTGTGCATGTTTGTTGTTAATCCAACCGAGGTCTTTGTACTTATATAGCAAGTACTTTACCAAGTGAGCAATCTCCCCATCCCAATACTAATTTTTAAGAAAGATATGCAAGCTATATTCATAGTTTGCTTCTGCTGTTGGGAGAAACAAAACTATAAAGTTTTGTTGTAATACCCACATAATAACAGATTTTATTGTACAGAAATATTTTACATCTGAAGTTAAGTCTTGGCTAAAACCACTGGTATCATCATTTTGACAGCCACTGACCACATCTTGATATTTACAAACAACCACCCAACTTCCAATAAAACAGTTTCCTGGACATTATACCTTGTGATGTTAAAGTAATTTAATTGAACAATGGTGATTATAATAATAACTATTTTCAAAGTCTTACCAAGCTTAAAGCAAAAGTTGTAATGAATTGTTTTTATGTAAACTTGACTCAAGCTAGAGTTATTTTGGAATAGGGTCTCTCAATAATAATAATAACATTAACAATAACAATAATAATAATAATAATAATAATAATAATAATAATAATAATAATACAAAACCCTGCATAATATATGCCTATAGCCAAGTGTAAAGGACATTTTCTTAAGTGAGCATTTATGTGGGAAAGCCAGCCCACTGTGAACAATGTGGCCCAATTTCTGATAATCCTAGGTGTTATTTTTTTTAAAGCAGGCTGAGCAAGCCATGAGAAATAAAACAGTAAGTAGCACCTCTTCATAGCCTCAGCATTGCCTATAGTTCCCCAACTTTAGTTCCTGCCCTGACTTCTATCAGGAATGGGACTATAAGCTTTTCCTCCCTAAGCTGTTTTTTGTCATCATGTTTATCACAGCAATAGAAATTTAAGTAAGACATAAATACATGGAGAAAGATCTAGTACATTTTTTTTTTTGCAAGGAAAGTATACAAATGTGACCTGTCCAACTTAGGTTAAAAAAAAAAGCGCAGTGAACAAATTTAGTTATGAATCTGTGGAAGTCACAGTCTCCCACAAGGTTCTATGGAAATGTCACATGGTCAGTCTTGTGAAGACACAATTCTTTAAGCTCCTCAACTACACTTATGTAGGCTGGTGAAGGAGTGTCGGCATTCTTTGTTTCTTTGACAAGGTCATTTAAGATAAAAAAAAAAAAGGTCAAACAAATAAGAGATTCCAGCCCATATCTGAATTCTCTGTATGTAAAACAAACACAGAAAACCATTTAAACTGACTTGGAATTTTATCTGATTTTTAAAATCTAACTACATAGCATCATCACATATTTAGGGGGAAATGCTTTTATTTTTTATTTTAGAAGAGTTTTCTTGTTTATTTAATTAATTTATTCAGATTACATCTCCATTGTTATCCGCTCATTTGTATGCTTTCATTCTTCACACCTCTCTCCTTCACCCCATTCCCCTCCCTTAGGTCTGTGACAGGAGTGGACCTTCTCCCCAACCATATGGACACAGCCTATCGAGTCTTATCTTGGTAGGCTGCTTATCCTTTCTCTGAGTGCCACTAGGCCTCCCAACCAAGGGGAAGTGGTCAAATATGGGGCACCAGAGTTCTTGCCAAAATCAATCACCACTCTCCACACAACTGTGGAGAATGTCCTGACCATTGGCTTGGGGTTCAATATTTACTGAATGTATTGTCTTTGGTTGGTGCAGTAGTTTGAGCAGATCCCAGTAGTTGAGTCCAGATCTTCCAGTCATGATGTTTTTCTTCTAGGTTTCTAGGACCCTCTGGATCCTTCTATTTCTCCATTCTCCCATACTCTCTCACCTAGAGTCCCAATAGGAAATGCCTGCATCTATCCCCAATCTCCTGGTAAGTGAAGACATTCATGAGACATCCCTTTTGGCCTAGTGTCCATTTATGAGTGAGTATATACCATGTGAGTCTTCCTGGGTCTGGATTAACTCACTCAGGATGACGATTTCTAGTTCCATCCATTTGCCTTGTTTTTCCATATGACGCTGAGAATTGATCTTTCAATGTCTTTAAAAAATATGTAGGTATTTTGATAGGGATTACATTGAATCTGTAAGTTGCTTTTAGTAAGACAGCTATTTTTACTATGTTAATTCTCCTGATCAATGAACAAGGGAGATCTTTCTATCTTCTGATGTCATCTTCAATCTCCTTCTTCAGAGATTTGAAGTGTTTTTCAAACAAGTCTTTAACTTGCTTGCTTAGAGTTACTCCTAGATATTTTATATTGCAATGGTTATCCTGTAGGCTGTAGTTCCCCTAATTTTTTCCTCTGCACAATTGTTGTGTATATAGGAAGTCTACTGACTCTTTTGAGTTAATTATGTATTCCGCCATTATGCTGAAGGTGTTTATCAGCTATAGGAGTTCTCTGGTGGGATTTTGGAGGATCACTTATGTATACTATAATATCATCTGCAAATAGGGATAATTTGACTTCCTCTTTCCCATTTGAATCCCTTTGATCTCCTTCTGTTGTCTTATTGCTCTAGCTGGAACTTCAAGAATTATATTGAAGAGATATGGAGAAAGTGGGTAGCCTTGTCTTGTCCCTGATTTTAGAGGAGTTTCCTTGAGTATCGCTCCACTTAATTTGATGTTGGCTATTGGCTTGCTGTATAAACCTTTATTATGTTTACGTATCTGTCTTGTATCCCTGACCGCTCCAAAACTTTAAACATGAACGGATTTTGTCAAATGCTTTTTCTGCATCTAAGGAGATGATCACGTGGCTTTTTTTCTTTCAATTTGTTTATATGGTGGATTATGGTGCTGGATTTCAATAAATTTGATCATGCCTGCATGCTTGGAATGAAGCCTTCTTGGTCATGGTGAATGATATTTTTGATGTGTTTGTATTTATGTTTTGCGAGTATTTTATTGAGTATTTTTGCATCGATGTTCATCAGAGAAATTGGTCTGAAATTCTGAAATTCTCTGTCTTTGTTGGGTCTTTGTGAGGTTTAGGTATCAATGTGACTGTGGCCTCACGGAATGAGTTTGGTAATGTTCCATCCATTTCTATCTTTTGGAGTAGCTTGAAGAGTATTAGTATTAGCTCTTCTTTTAAGTTCTGGTAGAATTCTGCAATGAAATCATCTGGCCTTGGGTGTTTTTGTTTGTTTGTTTTGTTTTTTGTTTTTGTTTTTTTTTGGTTGGGAGACTTTTAATAATTGCTTCTATTTAATATATTTATCTGATCTTGATTCAATTTTGTCAAGTGGAACCAATCAAGAAAATTGTCCATTTCCCTTAGATTTTCAAATTTTGTGGCATATATGCCTTTGAAGTAGGATCTTACGATTCTTTGTATTTCTTCAGTGTCTGTTGTTATGTCTCCTTTTTCATTTCTGATTTTGTTAATTTAGATATTGTCTTTCTACCTTTTAGTTGTTTTGGCTAACGGTTTGTCTATCATGTTGATTTTCTCAGAGAACCAGCTCCTGGTTTTGTTGATTCTTTGAATTGTTCTCTTTGTTTCTAACTTATTAATTTCATCCCTGAGTTTGATTATTTCCCGACATCTACTCCTCTTGGATGTTTCTGCTTCCTTTTTTTCTAGGGCTTCCAGATGTGTTGTTAAGTTATTTGTATAGGATGTTTCCAATAAAGGTACTTAGTGCTATGAATTTTCCTCTAAGCACTGTTTTAAATGTGTCCCACAAATTTGGGTATGTTGTTACTTCCTTTACATTGAATTTCAGGACGTCCTTTATTTGTTCCTTTATTTCTTCTCTGACCCAGGTGTCATTAACTAGAGAGTTGTTTAGTTTCCATGTGTGTGTAATCTTTTTGTTATTTCTGTTGTTGTTGAAGTCCAGCCATAGACCAGGGTGATCTGATAGGATACAAGGTATTATTTCAATCTTCTTGTATCTGTTGAGGCTTGCTTTGTGACATATATATGATCAATTTTGGAGTAAGGTCCATGGGGTGCTGAGAAGAAGTTATAATCCTTTGTGTTTTGGTGAAAAGTTCTGTAGACATCGATTAGATCCTTTTGATTCATGATGTTGGTTAGTGTCATTATTTCTCAGTCTAGTTTCTGTTTCAATGACCTATCCTTTGATGAAAGTGAGGTGTTGAAGTCTCTCACTATTGTTATGTGGGGATCAATGTGTGGTTTAAGCATTGTTAATAGTTATTTTACAAATGTGGGTGCCCTTGTATTGGGAGCATAGATGTTCAGAATTGTGATTTCATCTTGGTTGCCTTCACCTTTGATGAGTATGAAGTGTCCTTCCTCATCACTTTTGATTAATTATGGTTGAAAATCTATTTTATTATATATTAAAATGACTAGACCAGTGAAACTGTGGTGGTTCAGTCTTGCTGGGTTGGGATAACGGTTAGTTTTCTGACCTAACCCCTCAGGCCTGCCCAGCCTTTTCTGAAAGTGTGGGAGGCCCTGCTGGGCTGTGAGGTCTGGCTAGGCTGGATTAGATCTGTCCAATTATGTAGGAACAATATGCTACGGTTGATAGCTAGGTTCCTGCCAGGTCCTGTTTGGAAGGTGCAAGTGGGACTGGATAACATGTATCCACAGCTGCCTGGGCACCAGTCTGGCACCTGGAGATTTCTGTGGAAGGATGTGGGGTAGGTGGGTGGGTAGGGGTGTGGGGTAGATAGATCCACCCTTTTCCTGAGATTTCCCCAGGCCCAGAAGCTCTTGTGCTTCACTGCCCGGAGTGCCAGGAGTGTTGGTTGATGTGTTCCACACTGTGCGGGACCCCTTCATCTAGTGTTCTCCAGGTCTTGCAGTCTGTGGCTCCAAGTCAGGTCCCTGGTCTCCATGCGATAGGTAGAACAGATACATTGTGTGTTTGGTGCTGCCATTTTGGAATCCCCCAGATAAATTTTCTTTATATATATTTCCATTAAAGTTTTAAACATAACAGTGTAGTTTATTAAAAGAGGTTGCTTAGCATTTTTTGATTAGCTAAAATCTATCAGAAGAATTTAATTTTAAATGAATATTTTAGAAAAGGGAAAAGAATATACTTTCCCACTTTAAAAAATAAAATTATTATTTAATTAGGCTTCAGTGAACTTTTAGAATTATATATGGCATGTATGTGTGTGTGATTTCATGAGTTGATAATTACTTTAATGTAGTCAAGTATGATTTGTAACACTCATATCAGAACTAAAGAGAACTGAATCATCAGTAGGCTAGCTTAATTATTTATGAAGGGCAATATATTGTGGTTCAGTGAATGACTATTAATTAAAACATTTGTTCAATTGGCATGTTTCAACTTCCAGTAAGTTATAAGTAAATTGTGCTTTCTTATTAATTAATATTGTAAGTAAGGAATTTTCATCCTAATTAGTTTACTTCATAATGAACAAATTAATCCATATTTTCAATGGTTTCAAATATTTTGATATATTCTATACTTGCTTTCCTACATGTATTTTGATAATATATAATTCTTTATATATTGCTAAATGTTAGGCCCACCCTTACATGGAAAAACAGCACATATTCTCTGAGAATTAGAACTGAAGAGGCTAGAGGGACAGAGAGCAGGGAGAAGTAACCAAATAAATCACTCCAGGAAGCCAAAGGAAAATTTGGTATACATCAGAGATATGGTCCATTTCCCACAGAAAAAATATTATATGATTCTACTTACATGAAATATGCATAAAAGGATAATCAAAGATCAGAGGACACTAGATGCAAAAGAGAAAATGGGAGTAAGAGGGAGTGGTATTATTGTCTGCCTCCTAATAATTTGCCTGAAACAGGAGAAAGTGAATAGGAAAAAAAAAAAAAGGCCAAGTATATATGCCATGGAGGATACCCAAGATAATATGATTTAGGTGTAAAAAACAAGGCCGGATGTGTGTGTGTGTGTGTGTGTGTGTGTGTGTGTGTGTGTGTGTGTCTGTGTCTGTGTGTCTGTGTGTGTTGTGTGTGTGTGTATGTGTGTGTGTATATGTGTGTGTATCATACTTAACACCAGATAAATCATTACATTTATTCATTATACAGCATTATTATATTACTTAAACTTAGTAATATTGAATATCTCCATCCTAAAATGTACCATAATCCCACTCTTTACCTTGTATAGTAAAATGTCAAATGTGTATTACTGTAATTTAAGTGTGCATAAGATACAAACCTAAATTTAAAATAAAAAGAATGGTAGGATGTTTTCTAGTTCAAATTACATTATTATGATAAAGTACTGTAGCAAAAACAACTTGGGGAGAAAAGGTTAGTGTCAGTTCAAAATTTCATGATACTCTCTCCTACTTCAAGGGAATTACAGTAATAAGCCTTGAGACATCTGATCATACCAAATCAACAGCCAAGACCAATGGCAAATGATCGCATTCCTGCTTACTTGCACACACTCTTACTCTTAGGGGGTTGAATTTTCCTATATTAATTAAGATAATATCCTCCAGACATGCCCACAGACCAAGCCAAATCCTGACAATCCCTCATTAATATTCTCTTTCTAGATGACTCTGGGTTCTGTCAAATTGACAAATAAACCCAACCTTCACAGCAGAGCAGTCATGTGTGGATGGCAAGACATACACTTTGACAACACAACAGTGGGAAGCAGGTATAGGTCACCAGAATATGTACTTCCATGACATTGAATCAGGTTATTTTGAGAAACAGAAAACACAGGAGTAGCTTAGAAGCAAAGAAACTGACATCTAAAAAAAGTTCATTAGTAGAGATGTATATTAGATTAAAAAAAGTTATTCCTGACAATCTTCATCATCTGAGACACTTTCATCTCTGATTGGTAGGATTGGGGGTTCTTTTTTTAAATTTTTTATTATTAATTATTTCTTGTTACATCTCAATGGTTATCCCATCCCTTGTATCCTCCCATTCTTCCTTCCCTCCCATTTTCCCCTTATTCCCCTCCCCTATGATTGTTCCTGAGGGGGATTACCTCCCCCTGTATATGCTCATAGGGTATCAAGTCTCTTCTTGGTAACCTGCTGTCCTTCCTCTGAGTGCCACCAGGTCTCCCCCTCCAGGGGACGTGGTCAAATGTGAGGCACCAGAGTACATGAGAAAGTCATATCCCACACTCCACTCAAGTGTGGAGATTGTTCTGACCATTGGCTAGATCTGGGTAGGGGCCACAAAAGCCTTCACTTACCAGGAAACTGGGACAGAGGGGAAGACATCCTAAGGGGACTCTAGATGAGAGAAGCATGGGAGAATAGCAAAGTAGAAGGATCCAGAGGGTCCTAGAAACCTACAAGTAGAATATTATGATAGGCAGGATTGGGGGTTTTTCATTTGACATGTATTTCTCCCCTTCAGATTCCTATAATTTGCCTCTGTCATCCTGACATGTCACCTTTACCCACCTATACCTTCAGTTTTGTGGTCAAGACATAAGCAACAGTCATGGCCTTTGTTGCATTCTCACGTTTTCAAGGATGCTCATGAATACGGTCATAGATAACATGTGGCTTTCCTCTTGCAGATGCATCTTCTGTCTATTTACTTTACAATCCAGTAAAAGAAAGTAGGAAGACAGCATGAAATCACTTTTCCTCTTCCAAAGCTAAACCTACATTTTGTATGGTTGTACATATGAAAATAACCTGAAGGAAAGCAATGACATTCTCTAATTTCTAACACATTTGAAACTATCTTAAGTATTGATTTTTTTTCTACAGCTGATAACAACTACATTGGCCTTGGCATTTCTGTCTGAAATATAGACCTTCAGGATAAGAATTTGTCATGACTAGAAATGTGTTATTTCAAAGTCAATGCTTCATAATTATTTTAATTATCTATTTGTTTGAATTACTTCTTAATTAGAGAAACTCTTTTATCTGGATATGTAAATATGCATTATTGTAGGATGGCAATGGCTGGTAATTTGTTGATAGGCACAGATGCATACCCTATCCCATTTATTACAAACACTAAAAAGTCATACTTTTAATATGAAAACTGAATAACTGCTAGGCTTTCATGAATCTCCTCATATCTTAGTATGGCTTGATAAAATGTGATGAAGGAGTAGGTGGGAGAATATTTTGTAACTGCCAATTATCAGTTGTTTACTTATTTTCTACGAGTACTTGAAAAATATATTATGGCCTAATTTACCTACAGTCTATGCTGATAGGATGTCTCAAAACAGTTAGCTTTGTGTATATCTTCATGTGTTATCACCATAACATATATTTGAGGCATAGTGGGTGCCAACTAAAGGCTTTTAGAGATCTTTACTTGTTTTTATTCTTCCTGCTTTTGTCTATTTTCATTTTCACAATAATATATTCACAGTTTTATTAAGAAATCTGGAACAGGAGATTAATCTGCCTGTTGATACCTATAGTTACAAGTCCTTGGAGCTGTCTTTCCATATCCCTGGATAGGAAGCCTTAGCAAGTAACTACCAAGGCAGAATATGAAGACTTGCCTCCTTTGCTTTAAGCCAAGAAACACTACTGGGGCATGATTCAGAATGCAGAATCAGACTGAAACTATTCTTCTAGACTTTGTCAGATATGATGTTTTTACCTGGCTTCTTCCCTTTACAGTTACCCAGTGTCTTTCATTATTCCTTTTGGGTATAACTGTCAACATATCTGAATTCAGAATGGGTGAGATGAGAATTTTTTACAATTGTTAGTCCAGAATTGATAGATGATAGACAGACAGACAGATAGTGTAGTTTACCTACGAATAGTAAAAGTCATCTTTGGCTATTTAGTGAGCTAAATGACAGGTTGAGCTATATGAGATCTTGTCACACACACACACACACACACACACACACACACACACACACACACCTCAAGTACTTTCCTAATCTACCACCTGTTGACAACTTCAAAGGAGAAGCAATAGCTGAGACTATCAGCTCCACTAATAACTATTTTTGAAAGTCCTTGTGTTTTGTCAGGAAAAGTGGATGGGTAAACAGAATACTTTTTCTTAATTAAAATCTCTGTTTCTCTGTCTCTCTGTCTGTCTCTGTCTCTGTCTCTGTCTCTCTGTCTCTCTGTCTCTCTCTCTGTCTCTCTGTCTCTCTCTCTCTCTCTCTCTCTCTCTCTCTCTCTCTCTCTCTCTCTCTCTCTCTCTCTCTCTCTCTCACACACACACACACACACACACACACACACACAGCCTGTGTGTGAGCATGGTCTGAGATGATGATCATTTCTTTGTTTAACTTCTAGTACATGTAATTTGGGAATTCTTAGTTGGCCTCTTACAACACTCTTTACATAGTAATTTAACTTCTTAAACTCTCATGTCTTATACCAGAACACTGTATTGGTGGTGAGTCATATGGCCAGCATAGATATAAATGTATATGCAGAGAAATAGCATCTTCACATATATCCTTAGAAAAATGAATATTGTGGGGGAAAGCATTCTAAACTGAATTAGGGCATTAATTTGATATTCTTTTTTAAATATTTTATTAATTTATTCATATTGCACCTCAATTGTTATCCCCTCCCTTGTATCCTCCCATTCCTCCCTCCCATTTTGCCCTTACTCCTCTCCCCTCTGACTGTGACTGAGGGGGACTTCCTCCACCGATATATGCTCATAGGGTATTAACTCTCTTCTTGGTAGCCTGCTATCTTTCCTCTGAGTGCCACCAGGCCTCCTCATCTAGTGCCTGATCAAATATGAGGCACCAGAGTTCGTGTGAAAGTCAGTCCCCACTCTCCATTCAACTGTGGAGAATGTCCTGTCCATTAGCTAGATCTGAGTAGGGGTTCAAAATTTACTGCACGTATTGTCCTTGGCTAGTGCCACAGTTAGAGTAGGACCTCTTGCAGAGCCTTGCTTTCCTTTACTTGCGGGGTAATTCAGAAGTTCTAGTGGAACCTATTCCAATGTTCAGATATCTGCAAGTAGTACTTAAGAGTTACAGTGTGACAATCAGTGCTCCTTAATAACCTAATATAGTGCCAGTAGACCAGAATCCAAAGAAGCACCAGGACCCAGTATTTAAGGGACATCATATAGGTAAATAGTAATAGTCAGCAATTGTATATATAAAAATAACTAAGAAGCTCTGGTCCTAATTTTGCCATGGATGAGGTTCTATTATTATTGTTGTTGTTATTACTATTATTGTTGTAATTTATTCAAATTACATCTTAATTGTTATCCCCTGACTTGATTCTTCCCATTTCCCCCTCCCTCCCTCTTTCACTCTATTCCCCTCTCCTAGGTCTGTGACAGAAAGGGACCTCCTGCCCCACCATATGATCACAGCCTATCAGGTCTCATCCTGGTAACCTGCTTACACTTCCTCTGAGTGCCACCAGGCCTCCTCACTAAGGGGAAATGGTCAAATAAGGGGCACTAGAGTTCATGTCAGAGTCAGTCCCTGCTCTCCACACAACTGTGGAGAATGTGCTGTCCACTGGCTAGATCTGGATAGGGGTTCTAGGTTTACTGCGTGTGTTGTCCTTGATTGATACTGTAGTTTGAGCAGACACCCCTGGGTCTAGATCCACCAGCCTTGATGGCTTTCTTGTAGGTTTCTCAGACCCTCTGGATCCTTCTATTTCCCCATTTCCCTTTTCCCTTACCTCTCTCATCTGGAGTACCAATAGGGAATCCCAGTATCCATACCAATTTCCTAAGTGAAGACTTTCAGAGGGCATCCCTGTTGGGCTAGTTTCCAATTATAAGTGAAGATATACTGTGTATATCTTTCTAGGTCTGAGTTAAGTCATTTCTAGTTCCGTTCATTTGCCTGAAAATTTCAGGATTTTCTTGCTTAAAGTTTTAGAGAGATCAGGGATACAAGGCACATATCTAAACATAATAAAGGCAATATACAGGAAGCCAATAGCCAACATCAAATTAAATGGAAAGAAAGTCAGGGAAATTCCTCTAAAATCAGGAACCAGACAAGGCTGACACTTCCCTCATATCTCTTTAATATAATTCTTGAAGTTCTAGCTTGTGCAATGAAACAACAAAAGGAGGTCAAGGGGATCCAAATGGGAAAGGAAGAAGTCAAATTATCCCTATTTGGAGATGATATGATAATGTACATAAATGACCCCCAAAATTCCACCAGAGAACTCCTACAGCTAATAAACACCTTCAGAAAAGTGGGTGGATGCAAAATTAACTCAAAAAAACTCAGTAGCCTTCCTGTATACAAATGACAATTGTGAAGAGGAAGAAATTAGGGGAACTACACACTTCACGATAGCCACAAGTAATATAGAGTGTTTAGGAGTAACTCTAACCAAGCAAGTGAAAGATTTGTTTGAAAAAAATTTCAAATCCCTGAATATGGATGAGATTTTATAAACCATATAGGCCTTTTCTCTATATCAATTACATCTGACAAGTGTTTAGAGATTTGACATTCTAATTCGTACATCCAGTTAAATGTTATTTTTTTCTAAGTATATTGAAAATGAGACTGCTTATTGCCTCAAAAAGCATCATTCTGGTAGAAAACAAATTCTGCATTACAGATAGATATTTAGAGCTCTTTGAGATTAAGTACTCCATTATGTTCCCACTATCTGAGTAGAGATAGAAGTGGTATTCGGACGCCAATCTGATGCTTCACTCTTTGCTCTTTCCACTACCAGACTATCTCCAATATTTACTTCCCTGAGAGGTTGTAACTAAAGTATAATTCTCAGGAATTCATCATTTTTTAATCTTCATTTTTCAACAGCAAATGCATTTCTGTTTGCAATAACTGTAATCTGGAGACTGCTCCATATTAATACAAACTGACACTGATTTGTTTTCAGGTGTTCATTTATGCAGTGTGAATGAAGTCAGCTGTTGCAAAGTGACAAGAGAGAGAATTTCTTACGCCTCATTAGTGGAACATACAGCAGCAATCAATTGTTGCATTTAATAGTCACCACACATGGGAGAGAGAGATTTATTTCAGCAAAAGAATTAAACTTGAAAACAGCAGCAAAGAAGCAAAAGAAGAAGGGAGGTCATAGCAAAAAACTTCCAAAAGAATTGAGTTTTCAAACATTTTAAAATAATTTTTCTTAATTTTATATGTATACACTCTATATTATAACAATTAATAATATATACATATACCTATGTGTGTGTGTGTTTTCTTCAATGTTCTTAAAATCTGTCCCACTTCAAAGTCCTTCTGTTTTTCTGTTTTAAGTATAATTTATTAGGGTTTGGGAGGAAAATGGCCTCGATTGGTTCATGTGTTTGAATACTTGGTCACCAGCTGACTGTTGGTGATGTTTAAATTGTTATTTTACATTTTTTGCAAGGAGAGTTTGGGTCCAGATCCAGGGATATACAGAGTGGACTGCTAGATTCTAGGCAGCCTGCTTGGCCTTGAATTCTCTGAGACCCAGTTAATAGATATGGAAAAGATCCTGCTACTAGTAATGTATCCCCAGCAGCCAGCCATTCCCCACCATGAACATGTGAGCTAAAATAAACTGCTACTCCCCTAGGTTGCTTATCTCAGAGGTTTGCAAGATACCTACAAGAAATGTGCCCCAAGCGTTAATCATCAAGGTAATCTTAAAGTTACCCTTACAACACATGGGGATAATACTTAAACACTTTCTATGTCTCACACAGTATACAGATTGCTTTCTTTCACTTCTTCTCACAACGTTTTATTAAATTTTTTTCAAAATCTCCAGATTAATTTCCAAAATGGTTGTCCAAATTTGCACTCCCACCAACAATGGAAGAGTGTTTCTCTTGATCCATTTTCTCCCCAGCCTGTGCCATCACCTGAGTTTTCTTCATCTTAGCCATTCTGACAAGTGTAAGAGGGAATCTCAGAGTTGTTTTGATTTGCATTTCTCTGATGACTAAGCACCTTGAGCATTTACTTAAGTGCTTCTCTGCCATTTAAGATTCCTCTGTTGAGAGTTCTCTGTTTAGTTCTCTACCCCATTTTAATTGGGTTATTTAGTTTAGTGGTGTTAAATTTCTTGAGTTCATTATGTATTTTGGATATTAGCCCTTTGTCTGATTGATGTAAGGTTGGTGAAGATATTTTCCCAATCTGTGGGCTCTTGTTTTGTTCTGTTGACAGTAATTTTTGCCTTACAGAAGCTTTTCAGTTTCAAGAGGTCCCATGTATTAGAGACTGATTTGTTGCTGCTCTGTTTAGGAAGTTGTCTCCTGTGCCAATGAGTTCAAGGTTCTTCCCCACTTTTTCCTCTAACAGATTTAGGTCTACCTCATGATCCAGCTATATAAGTCCTGGGAATATACTAAAAAGATGCTTCCATCATACAACAAGAACATTTGCTCAACCCTGATCATAGGATCTTTATTCATAATAACCAGAAACTAGAAAGAACCCAGATGTCCCTCAACAGAAGACTGGATAAAGAAACTGTGGTACATTTACATAGTAGAATGCTATTCAGCTATTAAAAACAAGGAAATAATAAAATTGGCAGGCAAATGTGTGTATAAGTGTGTATGTATGTATATATATTTCATACATCATATACATCACATATGGATGATATATATCATATATCTATCTATATGTATATGTATAATTATATATATTCATATACAAGGAGAGGAACAAGTGACAGATGATAGATAAATGATAGATATATATGATAGATTGCATAGTCATCTCAAATTTAGTACAACTAAAATAAAAGTATAAACTTATATTTCAACTTTATAAAATCTATTTCAACTGCCCCAGAAAACAGTTTTTCATTTCTAGCAGGTAATCTTTTTGTTCTACATTTTTTTAACAGGGATGATATTTTCTCATTATTCGACAACAAGACAAGTTAACTCCTGACAACACCCAGCTAACCTCAAAGAAGATGATGAGCATCAAAGAGCTTCCTTATGGACATGGCTTCAAAGGTGGCAAAATAACCACTGGGCAAAATGTCCTTGTTCCTGCCACTAACAAAATCTGCCTAAAAATGGGCAACTTAGATGACGGCCGCACACTGCCAAGTCAGGGTAAGCAAGTCCTCAATATTTCCTGCCCTGCAAACAAGTCTGGCAGAGGTATTAGGCCAGAAAGCTGAAGATGAGGCTCCAACGTTATAAAATGTATTGGGTGACTGCTCAGGCAGTAAACTGTCTTAAGTCAATTTGTACATTTTGGAAACTGCTAAGCCACACTCAGGAATTTAGGTTTTATTCCTTCTCAAGTCTCTGAGGGGCATTGAAGACAAGATAATATAGTTCTATAACCAAGTTTAGCTGGTTAGGGGACAAGATCATTTTAGATCAAGATAAAAAAGTTAAGCCATTAGAGTTGAGATAAGATAGATATTGAATCTCATTTGGAAATCTAGACCCAACAAGACAGGAAAAACACTTACTTCAAATGAGATGAATGCAGATGGCCAAGTCACTATGAATGCAACATATATAGAACTTATTATTCTCATGATTGTCACATGGTTCTCCCTGCTATATGTAGTTTGTTTTATACATGTGTAATAAAATATAAGTATAAAATTTTTTTGATTATTTGTTTGTTTGACATAGGGTTTCTCTATGTAACAGAGCCCTGGCTGCCCTAGATTTGCTTATATAGACTACTCTGGCCTCTAACTCATGGAGATCTGCCTGCCTCTGCCTCTGGAGTGTTAGGATTAAAGGTGTGCACTGCCACACCTGGCAGGAAAATATTTTGTGTGTGTGGAAGTTGGCAAGAAGTGAATCAAACTATTATAAAAAATTACACATATTAAAGGAAGAGATAAAACATACAGTTACAACTTTGTCTAATAAACTCTCTAAAAGAGACATGAAAGAAGGGAAGTCTTTCATTTCCAACAGGAAGATTAAAGTATCTTGTCCTTCATCTGTATTTATCATGCAGTTGCAAGATCATCATCATCAAAAAGTCCCATCAAAGATGCTGAAGTAAAAGATACAATGATTTTATTCTTTTTTACAGCCTCTAGACAATCGTCTTTGTCACTTCCCACCATTACCTTTGTCTTCTTTGAGAGGACCAGGAACAGGAAGTAAATAAATATTCACTTTTGCATGTGTTGCTTAGCATTAGTCTTAGCTCATTTTAGATGCTATTATGAGATAAATGAGGTTGGAAATTTAAAAAGAAAAGTATTTGTTTTGCCTTGAAGGTGCATCCACCCCTGAAATCCTAGCACTTGGGAGTTTCCACCTAATGCGTGACGATCACAAGTTTGAGGCCATTCTATTTGGCATAGCAAAAATATGTTGAGAGAAAAGAAAATACATCTGTTCAACTCATGAATTTTATCCACTTAGATATGAAGTTCTGGATATGGTGAGAGTTTCAGCTCCTGAGAGTGTATGGCAGCATGGCAGAAACATATGCAAAAAGGAAAGACTGAACCATGGGCAGTAGCGCACGACTACTGTAATAACAGCACTCAGGGAGGCAGAGACAGGTGGCTCGCTGTGAATTCTAGGCCAACCTTGTCTACAAAGCTTGTCCAAGAGAGCCTAGGCCACACAAAGTGAACCCTGTCTCAAAAACAGCAGCAGCAGCAGCAGCAGCAGCAGCAGCAACAAAACGAAAAGCAAACTCAAAGGAGGAGAGATTGCATTTCAAGAAAGAAAACAAAAGGGACAGGGAAGGGAGGTTCTTACTTGGTTTTATAGGGGTTTTTATGAATATTAACAAGAGTCTCTCAGGAACAACATCAGTTACTCCCTAAACTGGAAGCCTCACTGATGTGTCACTACCTCCACACTTAAAAGTTATACTTCTTTGGAATATTGTTATTATGGAGATTTAAGCTTCAATTCATGAACCTTTGGTGTAAGAACCACAGTAGAAGATGTGCAAGGGAGAAAACAGAAAGAGTAGAATATAGTATTAGGAAAAATTACACATGAGGCCTATATATTGCGTGGTCTCTCTCACTCCAAAAGCAGTTGGTACTTAATTTTAAAAGAAATTTCTCAGAAATCCAGAAAATTACTCTTATATATGTCAAAGTTTAACAAGAAAAATACTTTTCCAACATGCCAAGTGCCATTATCTGAAGACTAATCTAGTGACAAGAGCTTTAACTCACATTTTCACTTACTCTTTAAAGAATATCTTGTGTTCTGCTGGTGGATCTCACACTAGAGAGAGGAAGGGGTCAGTGTTTGGGTTGGACTAGAAAGCTTCTATGGGGCAGTAGTCATTAACTGTAGATAGTCAGTTGCTGAAAAATAAGAGAAATCATGAGTCTGAGGTCAAGATGTTCATGGCATATCTCTATTGGAAATAATAAACTAGAAGCATGAATAAACAGAAGATAGTCAATGCCATTCACTTAGCCAACCTCTTTGCAAGGAGAAGACTGGAAACTACATTGGGAAATGCAGATGAACAACATTCATTAGCCTCCTTTGTTATCCATCTTCAAAACTGTAGCCCAAGTAATCTTTCTAGAAACTCAGTGAGATCATACTTTATCTATGTACAAATGTATCTATTTCTTTCTTTTTTCTACATTACAAGTAGAAACACACTTTTTGAAGGATAGATTGAGTTTTCATTTGGTAACTTATGGAGAATAATTGTTCTGTGATAAACTAAATGCTATATATATTTGAAGCATGAAGATTTCACTGACAAACACATTTGAACATAGAATGAAGTTTCTGTCACTGTACAGTTTTATACTTTGAAAGCATGAATATATTAATCTATTCCATACTGCCACATTAAGCATATATAAGATAATAAAAAGGTAGACTTCAACACTTAGAGTAAATGTTATAAAACCAGTGATATCTTTTTATTAATAGACTATATAATGCTTAGGTATGATCTGTTATTTTTAAAAATACTATTGACTTATTTAAGGACAATTTATAACCTTTTAATTTATGAATATCTGCTTAATATATAACTCCTACTGAATGTGACTACAGTATTTTTTAAAACCTGTGGTAATGTATACTGCATTAAAACAAATGTTTTTATTCAACACACAGATGTACGTTCATCACTGTGATGAACGGTGGGATTCAGTGCCACAAATATGGAGTATAATTCCTTCTCTCAGGAAGCTCCCAGTGTAGTGTAAGTAGTATATTCTAATAAATACTAAAACTAATGGTATGAACAGGTATAGTATAAGTACTCTGGAAAGAAAGCTAACTCGTTCCTCTGGATGCTCTTCGAAAGGGATGTTATTCAAATGGATATCTTGAATGCCAGCAGGCTGTAACAGATGGAAAGGTGAGTATACAAGGTAGGATTTAGAAGCTCTGGCTTAGATTGCAAGCTAGCATTAGTACAATAAAACACTGAGGTCACAGTAAAGCTAGTGAGAAATACAAGGTCAAGTGGACAGCAAAAGTCAAATGAGGTGAGGTGAAGTTTATTTGTACCTTGAAAGAGTTTGTTCCTCATCCTGAAGCTGATGGCAAGTCCTGAAAATGCTGGAGGCAGGAGCTCATAATGTCAGCTTTACCCTTAAAAGACATAAATCCTTATATACACTGCATACCTAACTGCGAGGGCAATCGAAAGTAGGAAGAACAATTTGAAGGCTATTACCATCACAGGGTGAGAGTTGTGCCTGGATTAAATTTCTGGCTATGGAAATAGAGAAAACTGAAGGCTTTCTTGAGCTACTTCATAGGATCTTTCATGTAAACCCAGGATGCTCAGCTGAGGTAGGAAGGAAATTCTATGTAAATCCTTATGTGTTTACTTTATGGAACTGGATACTTAACAGAAACATAGGGATTCCAGAAAGATACCAAATTTAGCAAGAAAATAAAGAAATGATGGCTAGTATCTCAGATATTTGTCACTGAAGCATAAGCCTCCTATACGGAGTGCATAAACTACCAACCATCCCATATGTGGTTGGAATCTGTAGGTGAGGAATTAAGTAAGAACCCAGGAAAGAAGGTTAGTATCTCTTCAGCTGTATTAGTGAACTCAGTTGGCATCCTCTGAGAGGCTGACGATGACTCAATTGCCCAAACATCTGGAATAGAACATCCCAAACTAATATTTGTCTGAAAGCATTTTACATGCATGACCCCAAAATGTCTACTGAGGTGTATTTTAACCATCAATACACATGATAGTAGAAAGTAAAACAGAACATTTAAAGTAACTATTAATGTATTTTAGTAGTGACAATTTCTTTAAATTTTGTCTTTTATAATTGTATTAATAGATATTTTCAAAACAAGATATTTGGAAAGAGTGACATTGCTTTTCATGTCATTATTTTTCATTCATGCAAAACTCTTTTATTCTATACATAATGGAGAGTATGTA